>NW_024074202.1:0-3330 GCF_014754425.2 Oryx dammah
AGGGCGGCGGAGGGGCGGCGCGCCCCGCTCCCGGCCGGTCCCCACCGCGGCCCCCACTCGGGGCCAGGAATACAGACAAACAGCCCGCGTCCGACTCGCGGAGGCCGTGATGGGCCTGGAGATTCGGGAAAGCGCGTGGAGGGCGGGGGGGGCGGCCGGGGCCCGAGCCCTCCTGACAGCGCCCGAGTTCCGTGTCTACACCGGCCTTTCTGTTTTGTCTCCCTCCCCCTGCAGGGGCTGTTTGCGGGGTGGGGCGGGGGGTTCGCTATGTCGGATGACGATTCGAGGGCCAGCACCAGCTCCTCCTCGTCTTCGTCCTCCAACCAGCAAACTGAGAAAGAAGCAAACACCCCCAAGAAGAAGGAGAGCAAAGTCAGCATGAGCAAAAACTCCAAACTCCTCTCCACCAGCGCCAAGAGGTACCGAACCCCACCCCCGCCCCCCAAAGCAGGCTTCCTATTTCCCGCACGGCCTCCGGTTGCATTGGGTCCGCCTCCAGTGAGGGTAGCTTACATGCTCCTCAGGGTTTATGTGTTCATAAAAAGGGAGAAAAGGACCTTGAAAGCCCGAATTATTTCTCTCTGTTGCTGCTTCTGTTTTTACTTCTTACCACTGTCTGCATGCAGCTGTTGTGGCTTGCCTTCCCCGTATCTTGCTGCAGTTCGTAAGAATCCGCATGAGTGTTACTAGTGACCTCCAAATCTGATTTCAAATTATTTGTCCTGTTAATCACTAATCTGTGACTCTCCCCAAGACTGTCATCCCACTTAATTATTAATACCTGCCCGGACAGCTCTGTCACGATGAGTTCTGTCTCCGTCTTACTTCCTTCTCACCTGTTGCACATAGGATCTCTCTTTGAATAGTGCTTTCTCCACAAATGGCATAAGGAATAACTAACCACGTTAGCAGAGTGAAAAATTTAATAGATGGAGATGGATGTTTTCAGATGGAATTTAAAGAGATTTTTCTGATTTAGAGAGTTGCGGCAAATTAATGAATCAATACATGATGTAAATTAGTTATTCTAGGCTGTTTTGGGGATTCTTTGTGTTTTTTTGAGAACCTCCACTTAAATTTCCGGGAAGCTCACATTTTTTTTTATGCTGTAAACAAAACAAAAACACTTTGGTCAACACAAGTTGAATTCAAGCAGTAGCTCTTTTTCTTTTTTCTCTCCCTCTTATGTCTCTGATAGAAGTTACTTTTAACCTCCATCATCCTTCAGTAGTATCCTCTGATCCTCACGAGCCTTAGTCTACAGCAGATTCCTTGGAGCCTCCATTGCTTTTCATAAATCCTGCTGTCCAGTGTACAGTCATTAGACTTTAAAGTGGCAAACCAGGAAGATGGTAAGGAATTGAAATGGTAGCTTAGGTAAAGATGTCTGTCTTAAAAGAACGTAAAAAAAAAATGGAACAGGAGGCTTTAAGTCTCTCCCCTGAGTAGTGAGCCAAAACTTTTAGTTAGAAAGTTTGTCCTGTCATTTTCCCTGAAATTTGGAAAGTTGATAAAATGCTTTGGTGACCTAAGCACAGGAGATGAAGAAAAGACTCTGGCTTACTGTAAACAGTGTATATGTGTAGAGTTAAGAGGCAAGGCGCCTTGGCAAGATTCTCATTTTCAGTGACGTGGTTTGATCGCATCTCAGCTTCCCAGGAGTCCTGAGCGGCCCTCCACTGTCAGCCCTGTGCTGGGTCTCCCCAAGCCTGGCGTCTGCCCTGCCCGCTGTGGATGGAGCCTTCTCTTCATTCCCACTCCCTTTATCTGGGCTCTCTGATCCAGGCTGAGGGCAGCTTTTGGCCTGACCTAAGGCAGAATATTGGCGTCAGTTCATTAGCACTTTTATATTTTGCTGGATTACCCTAGTGTCCAGGAATATATTTGGGGATAAAGGCACAGGTGTCAAATATAAAACTGTCTGCTTTATGTAAGCAAATTAGAGACAGTCTTGTTTTTTTTTCTTCATTAGACACAATTTGTCCATTTACGCTAAGGAAGTTAAAAACTCATTTGGAAATGCCTGGGAAAAAGATGGTAGGTGTAAAATAAATGAAAGGTGGGAAGCTTCCAACAGTAATTTTATCAAGTTAACATCAGCTTTAGCTCCCTGGGAATCTTGCTGAAAGAGTGGCTGTTACCATAAAGCAGAGCTGTGGTTAATAGTAAAGGTGAAAAAACAGAGGGGGCCTCGTATCCACAAAAGAACAAGGGGAAAAGAGGTCGCTGGGACCCTGTAGCTGCTGCTCTGGGAAATTGATTTGGAAGGTAGGAATAGAATTGAGACGGGCACATATACTAGGAGATCGAAAGAAAGAAGCCTGAGTTGGCCGACAGGTTACTTAACTGCATATTAGAAGGAAGCTGCTTGTTGGTTTTTAGTCCCCAGCTGAAGGAAAAGCCCCCACTGCTGGTGGACTGGATAAGAAATGCTCCGTGAAACATGTGTGGATTACTCTTACAGATCTTTTCCCAGTATTCTAGAAGTAGTGTGAATGTTTGCTGTAGAAATGAAGTGGATAAAGCTGTCTGGTATCTTTTTTAGGTATTAAAGAAACAGCTCCCTTTTCAGTGACTATTTTATCAGAGAGATTGGATTGACAAGGAAAATTTATACCAGTTGTGCTTAGGGGGAGGTGATTTTTGCCCCTGTACATAGGCCTTAACATACACAGCCATTCTAGTAGATGCAGGTAAAGAATCGGGAAGCCCGGGATCCAAACTTTGCCTGACATACAATAATGAGTCAAACACCAGGGATGCCAAGAGCCCAGAGCTGATAGATGATCGACAGCAAAAGAATTGAGCAGGACACAGATAAGTAGATATACCAGAGATAGCAAAGCCCTTTCTACAGTTAACCAGATTTGCAGGGGACAAGAAATGTCCTCCACTCAGGAAAGTTTATGGAACTTCCCTCATCACCACCCCAATCCGAAGTAAATTTCTCTTGACTTATAAATGAAAAAAACTGCCTTCATAAAAACCTTTTGCAACCGCAGCTAGCTAGTCCTGTCATCCTACCCTCAGAAAACCTCTGGGAAGAGCAGAGCATCCATTGGGATTGATTGCTTTTAGACTGCGAGTTTTTTACTCCTGTACTGCCTATGTGGGATTTTTAAATTGTAGCGTAGCCCTTCAGGGCTTGATACGACAGGGGCAGGAAAGGTGATACAGCCAGCAGGCTGGGTCTGGAAGGTGGCGGAGGCTTCACGGCCACAAACTTTGGTCTGAACTGATGCTCTGGGCACCTAGGTAGGCCGAAGACAAAGGCCGGGCCGGCGTCAAGCCCGGGCGGCGTCGGCCCGGGGCGGGGGATGGGCTCCGTGC
>NW_024074203.1:0-1377 GCF_014754425.2 Oryx dammah
AGAGGGTTAATAGGGAAGGACTCAGTCTCTCTCCAGGCCATGATTCCCTCAAGAGACCCAGGTGTCCGGGGTGCCCCCACCCAGTTCTGGGCCTGGGGCCAGTTGCAGTTCTTGGTTGTCACATGGTTTCCCGGCTTATCTGGGCCAGGGGAGGAGCAAGGCCCTGAGTCAAAACACTGCTCCAAGCCCTGGGTTAACCAGAAAGGAGCAGGCGGGTGTGAACCCCTCAGGTCCTCCAGCCATGAGGCTCCTCTGGGGGCTGATCTGGGCATCTGGCTTCTTCGCCTTGTCTCTGCAGAAGCCCAGGTCCTGGAGGCAGGATGCGGAGAGCTTGAACAGGGCCAGGGCTGGCGAGGGGAGATGGGCTCAGAGGGTCCTGACTCGGGGGAGGGCAGGAGGCTGGCTGTTGACTCGCACCTGTTCTCCCCAGGTTGCTCCTGTTTGCTCCTTCTGTGGTTCGCATAGGGATCCCCCTGTCTGTGGCCGTGAAACTCCAGGATGCTCCTTCAGGACAGGTGGTGAGAGGATCTGTGTTCCTGAGGAACCCATCCCACGTTAATGAGCTCTGCTCCCCGAAGGTGGATTTCAGCCTCAGCTCAGGCAGAGACTTCATACTCCTCAACCTCCCGGTAAAGGCCCCACTCCCGGTGCCGCCCAGCGCCTCCCCTTCTGTCCTCTGTCTTCTTGGGAACAGCTTTGTCTTCTCATGCCCCTGCTCCCTTCCTCCCCTCCCACCCCTGTGGTCCTCTGGGTCTCAGTCTGCCTCCTCCCTTCTGCTCCGTCTCTCACCCATTCCCTCTCGCTCTCTTCACAGATACCCCAGGAGCAGGCCAGGCTCTGTCGCCTCCACCTCCTCCGCGGAGCCCCCGAGGTGCAGCTGATAGCACAGTCGCCGTGGCTTAGGGACTCTCTGTCCAAACAGACAGACACGCAGGGTGTCAACCTGCTGTTCTCCTCTCGCCGGGGGCACCTCTTTCTGCAGACAGACCAGCCCGTTTATAACCCTGGCCAGCGGGGTGAGTCTCGGCGCCAGGGCCTCCACCTTTCATGCCTTCCCAGCCACTTGAATGAGATAACCTGAAGCCCCTCACAGGAAGGCTGCTTAGCAAACATTTTCTCTCCTTCCCTTTGCTGTCTGGGAGGGGTCAGGGGTCCAGGGCCCACCCCTCCCATGGCTCCTGCTCACCTCCTCATTCTCCATTTCCAGTTCGCTACCGAGTCTTTGCTCTGGATCAAAAGATGCGCCCGGCCAGTGACATCCTCACGGTCACGGTGGAGGTGAGCCCCCGACCTCTAACCTTCCTAATGGGCCAGGGCTGCTGAGCTGGCCTGTGGCTGTGACCGCTTCACTCCCATTGCAGAACTCTCAAGGCTTCC
>NW_024074203.1:1387-3329 GCF_014754425.2 Oryx dammah
CCCCAGCCCTCAGCCCCTCTTCCGAATCTCTCCTCGGTGGCAGGTACATCTACGGGAAGCCAGTGCAGGGGGTGGCATATGTGTGCTTTGGGCTCCTGGGAGAGGATGGTGAAAAGACTTTCCTGTGGGGCCTGGAGAGTCAGACCAAGGTAGGAAAGAGTGTTGAGGTGTGTGAGATGGGTGAGGAGAGTGAGGCAGCGTGAGGAGGTGAGGTGAGAGACTCGAGTCTCATTCTCTGTCTTGTCTTCTTTGCCCCAGCTGGTGGATGGCCAGTACCAAATTTCCCTGCAAAAGGCTGAGTTTCAGGGCGTGCTGGAGAAGCTTAATATTAGCATTAATGACCTCCCAGGGCTGCGCCTGTATGTTGCAGCAGCCGTTATTGAGTCTCCAGGTAAGTGGCTTCCCCTGATTATAACCCTGGACCCTCACCGCTGACCTCTGAGCTGACCCACTGTTCTCTAGCACCAACACCCTGCTTCATCTCAGCTGGGACACAAAGTCAGGAAAGCTGTATCTCTACAGCTCCATTTCTGGGGATGGGTCCTTGTACCATCTGATTGTATTATTTTTTACTCATCCACCCATCTATCCCTGCATCCATCCACCCAACCATCCATCTAATCACCCATCCATCTATCCATCCACCCATCCTTCCATCTCTCCCTCTGTCCACCACACATCCCTCCATCCCTCCATGGATCCATCCGTCCGGCCAGCCAGCCTTCCAGCCACCCATCCCCTCCTTCCATCCATTGATGAATCCATCCACCCATCCATCCATCTATCCATCATCCATACGTCTATCAGCAGAACTGTATTATACACCATCTGTGTGCTATGTCCTGTGGTGGTCTCAGGAAACATAGAGATGAACAGAAGGCAGTTTGTGCCCTGGAGAGTTCAGCCTTGGTGGAGGGAAACACTAGAGCACGCCTTCCCCGCCCCCAGCCCTCCTTTTCCTCTCTTCCCAGGTCTCTGTGTCCACCTCTCTCCACTCTGTCTCTTGCAGGAGGAGAGATGGAGGAGGCAGAGCTCACGTCCTGGCGTTTCGTGTCATCTCCCTTCTCCCTGGATCTAAGCAAAACCAAGCAGCAGCTTATCCCTGGGGTCCCCTTCCTGCTGCAGGTTTCTTCGGGAAGGGGGAGGATGAGCAGTGGGCGCCGGGGGTGGTGGGCAGGAGGGCGCCGCGTCTCACTGACTGCACTCTTCCCTCGGCCCCTCCCTCATCTACCTAGGCCCTGGTCCGTGACATGTCAGGCTCCCCAGCCACTGGCATTCCCGTCAAAGTGTCTGCCAAGTTGTTTTCTGGATCGACTTCTAAAAACCAGGACTTTGAACGGAACACAGATGGGAGCGGCCAAGTCATCGTCTCCCTTGGTGTTCCTCGGACCATCTCAGAAGTGCAGCTCTTGGTAGCACCCCACGCTCACGGGGGTGGGTGGGCTAGGAGAGAAGGTTCCCAGGCTGGCGGGTAGAGGCGGAGAAGCTGGGTGCCTGTGCCCTTTCCATTGACCCTGCTACCCCTGCCTTCTCTCCAGGTGTCTGCAGGCTCCCCCCACCCTGCCATAGGCAGTCTCACTGTGAAAGCGCCCCTGTCCAGAAGCTCTGGGTTTCTGTCCATTGAGTGGCAGAATCCTCGACCTCTTAAAGTCGGAGAGACCCTTAACCTAAACCTGCAAGCCGTGGGCATCAGCGGGAGCTTCTCCTACTTCTATTACATGGTGCGCATGAGGGGCCACAGGGGAGGACGGGGTTGGAGGGTCTCAAGAGGAAGGACCCTCAGGGTGGGTGGTGGCCTCAGGGCTGAGGATGGCCAGCGAGGAGCACCCTGCTCCCCTCCAGATCCTGTCCCGGGGCCAGATCGTGTCTGTGCATCGAGAGCCCAAGAGCCACCTGACCTCCATCTCCGTGTTTGTGGACCATCGCCTGGTGCCCTCCTTCC
>NW_024074204.1:0-3329 GCF_014754425.2 Oryx dammah
TAAAGTAGGATGAAGATCACGGAGGATGGGCAGAAAATCCAACCTAGATAGAATAAAATGGCAAAGGTTTAAAAGATTAGCTTATTAGGGAAAAGAGGAAAATATAATATGGATTATAATCATAGTTTATGTAATATCTCTGTGAGATAACTTATCTTTATTTTAGGTATTAGCTATTTCAGGTGTTCATAAAAATAGTTTTGTTGAAAGAAAGTGAAGTCGCTCAGTCATGTCCGATTCTTTGGGACCCCATGGACTGTAGCCCACCAGGCTCCTCCATTCACGGGATTTTCCAGGTAAAAGTACTGGAGTGGGTTGCCATTTCCTTCTCCAGGGGATCTTCCCAACCCAGGGATCAAACCTGGGTCTCCCAGATTGTAGGCAGACGCTTTACCATCTGAGCCACCAGGGAAGTTTGTAGTTTTGTTGAGGGCATGATATTCTTACTATAGCTATTCGCCCTGAGTTGCAGATTTAAATAGTTCCCTGGAGTCTAGAGTTGCTTAATAAGTGCTTCCAAATGCACAACATATTTGTCCCTTGGGTGCAAAACCAGGTAGTATTCTCAGTATTTCCTGTGCACAAAATCAAGTGGGGTGCTCAATAATGGACGGATTTGCAGAGAGCCCCAGGGACTGTGGTTCAGGGAAGGGACCATGTATGGATCCAGACACCTGCATTCCACAAAGCCCCCCCAGACCATGGGTGATTCTCACGTAAGTCATCCTTTAACAACACTGACCTAAGAGATGGAAGATACTTTTATCTGGGTCTGTGTGAATTTAGATGGAATTAAGAACAAACTCTTGAAACAATTATTCAGTAATTATCACAGAAAAATAATAAGAACAAATAGTTTTGGGAAATAAATTATGGCCAGTTTGCTCTGGCTAGTGAGGTCTATGTCTCTTGCTATAGGATTCTCACCAGGTCTCTGCCTCAGCAGAACTGTCATCGCAGAAACTCATGCTGCCATTTACTCTGGGGAGGGGAACTCTGTAGGGTTTCCTTCCAAAGGCAGCAACCCCCACTCTCTACCATCTGCTCAGATAAACAGCAGGACGTGTGTTCACAGACCCCTCACCCTCCACGTGTACTCTTGTCTGGGAGGCAGTAGAAGGGCCGAAGTTAACAGCAAGGTCTCAGGATACTGGGTTCAATCCTGCTCTGCTGGAGGACTTTGGAACCTCTCTTAATGTCTTGGGGCAGCAGGTTCTCTGATAAAGGGTAATGGTCCCTACATTGCAGGACTCAATGATTAAACCCTGAGGGAGAAAAGGAGTCGATTCCTGCACATAGAGCTCTTAGACAGTCCTGAGCAGCTACTAAAAAATTAGGTATTTTAGTTATAAGTATCAGTGGTTGCATCCACTTCTTTGCTACAGGAGACTTGGAAATGAGCCGTCTCTAGTTGCCCACGAGGGGGCAGCAGAGCCTTACTGGTATTTTGGGAACATGTACCCCGCCCTCCAGATGTCTTCCTCACTCCAGCTGAAGGTACAGACTTAAACTTTATATGACCTCGGGCTTGGGGATGCCCAGAAAGAGTGCAAAGCTGGCCAGAAAAGCTTCGGGAAGTGCTACCACGAAAACTAAACTCCTTTTCTGCCCACCTGTGGCCTTTGCCCTGTGGGGATGTGTCCTCTGCTCAGGTGAATCCTGAGGACGCAGACACAGCCTCCCCTGGCCCATCCTTTGGTCCTTACCTTGACCAGCTTCCCTGAGGAATGTCCCCCAGCTCTGGCTGCTGACGCCTAGGATCAGGAAGCAGAAAATGATGCCCGTGGAAAGGTTCATCCTGCAACAGAGAGATGAGTGGACTCAACCAAGAATGACAGGGCTTGGGGCTGAGTCGTAATGTGGATACACTCTTACATTCCAAACATAAACCCCTCTGAATTTTATCTCTATAGATAGATAGATGATAGATTGTAACACAGAGGATCCAGCTCTCATTTCCATTGAATCCTGGGAATCCTAGTTATTTCCTGCATGAAGGATTGCAATGTGATTTTAGCATAAACCACTTTCCAGTCCAGTCATCCTCTATCAGCCAGAAACCCAGCTGCACTGCAAGTTTCCCAAAGAGGAGTCTGTTCATGCTGCCTCTCTCTGTAATACGAGACGAGGTGAACGAGGCACAGGTGTCTGTGGCCCGTGTGCTCACGCCATCACTGTCTGCACAGGAGATGCAGACAAGGAGAGCCCTACTCCCTGAAGTGCTCAATCTGCTGGATACTAATGGTCAGAACAGTAGATTCAGGAAGGAAGCAGAGAGCTGGGCTGCAGCACAAGAATGCTGCTGGAGAGAAAGTCTCCGAAGAGGAAAAGTGTTGGAGAGTTCTAGCTCCTCACCTTTGGCTGTGACCTGCTGCTGAAGCTCCTGGTGAAGCTGAGCTGCCTGTGCTGCCTGCCTGGGAGACGGGGCCAGTGCTTTATATACTGACACTTGACTAGTAGAGCAAATGAGAAATGGGGTGGAAGCAAAAAAAAAAAAGAAAGAAGGAAAGAAAGTTTGGGAAATTCCCTCCTGACCAGAACACAGCATTCAAAACAACAGTGTTATTCTTCACTCACATCTAATTTTCCTAGATTGTGCAATCTGGCAACTTTCAGATGTTGGACCTTTTCTTTCCATTTCAAGTCTCACTCCAGTGGCAAACGTGTTTTAATTCCCCACAGTAGTGTACTGACATTTGCTGTGAAGGGTGTGTGTGCTTAGGTAGTCAGTTGTATCCCACTCTTTGGGACCCCATGGACTGTAACCCTCTCTCCATGGGACTCTCCAGGCAAGAATATTGGAATGGGAAGCCATTGCCTTCTCCAGAGGAGCTTCCTGTCCCAGGGATCGAACCAACCTGGGTATGTTGTACTGCAAGTGGATTCTTTACCATCGGAGTCACCTGGAAATTTCAAAGATTAACATTAAATAAAGAGAGTTGAGTAAAGAATGTGAGCATACAGGGCAAATGGAACAGCAGAACAGGTCCATTACAAGGAACAGCTCAGGATGAAGCTGGGACCTCAGGCTACAGCAGCAGGAAAGGAAGGAGATAGAAACTCAGGAAAATCAAACTTCTAGTGCCCACATGGGGTAGATTCAGCCCTGGAAAAGGGAGTCTTCCAGCTTCAAGTGTATTCATGATCAGATGCTGTTGATGGTCATACCAGTAGGTCTAATTGAGAGGTTATTACAATCCCGGGAAGGATGAACTATAGTGTAGAAATCTGCTGTGATACTGTATAGAAATGACACCATAAAAATGAACAGGAAAAGTCCAGATGTCTGTTAAATTATCAGGATAGAATATTCAGGAAGGATACAGAGA
>NW_024074205.1:0-3329 GCF_014754425.2 Oryx dammah
CTTCCACCCTTTTGTCTGTAATGACTGACCATGAAGATCGGGAGAGTAATACTTATCTAGACCATCTCTAACTCCTGATACTGAGAAAAAAAAAAAAAAGACTTGAAGCTAGCTGTCTAAATATGTAGAACTTGATTTTCTTTCCCTGTGCCTTGAGACCAGGGCTCTCTTGGTATGTCTCTGGGTAATATTTTTGAGGTTAATTTGTATATGAACTCTATTTATTTGACTTAAAAAAGGTAAGTGCTTACAAATCAAGTAATTCAAAATTGAACAATAAATTCCAGGTTCATGTGAACTGGGAAATATTCAATGTTAAATACCTGATATTAATGTTTGTTTGTTGACCTATCTAATATAGATATGTCTTAGAGTAATTAACATTAAGTAGAATATTTTCATTGTACCTAGGTTTGATATAAGTTAAATATTATATCTGTTATAAGTTTGTCAACAAGGAAATTACCTCAAGTGAAGAAACTTCTAAAAAATGTAAATGAGATATGAGCTTTTATATCTCTAGCTAACTTTGGGGTGCTTCAGAGGGCCCCTGGAGCATCCCAGAGAGATACTAAACTGTGTTTATTTGGTTGGTTAAATTACATGGAAAAGATTATCAAATGAGTAATAAATCTGCTCATGTTATAATGTATGGTAAAATAACTAATACAGATATCAATTATGGTTATAAAAATCATCAGACTAAAAATTAGTGAGAACAGACCTATTTTGCAAACAAACTAGCCTTAATTTGGTTATATTTAATAAAAATAAGGGTAACTTTAAAGAGAAAAAGATATTTCAAAATGTTAAATACCAGTTTGTTAATGGAGGTCTGCATCTAGTAAGACTCATCCCTTAGATAGTTCTTTGCTGTTATGTGATGTTACTGTAAAATTTAATTGAATTATTGAAGAACACCCTAAGTTTGTTTCTGAAGCTTATCTCAGTAATCTATCTTTGGATGAAGATCAGATGCCTCATAACCTGCAACCAGGACTGGAAAAAGACATAATTTAAGGGACTGTCTCCAACGTGGATGGAAGGACTTTTTTATCAGGAGAAACTACACTACACCAGGATGAGAAGACGACAACATCAGAGGTAGACAGCTTCCCCAAGATGCTGGACCTGATTCGTATGATCATTTATGTTTTCTTGACTTCTTAGACCTTTGCATATAAGTCAAATGCTTTTCTATCATAGGCCTGATCTCATGCTAGTTTTAAAAATCAATCCAATTGTTGGGTTCGTGCCAATTACCTGTGTCTAGTTCTGGGTTACCTTGGTAAATTTCTCTACTACCAGACTCTAACTGGTTGGCCCTGAGAAATTTTACTTAAAAATTATTATAGTCATATTCAGGTCACTGTGCAGAGGACCTGAGATTTACTGGGCTATATCTAATGGAAGTTCTTAACATAAGTCTTACTTGTGACTTTAATAATACTGCTGGCTATGCTATTTGTATTTCACCTGTTTTACAAAATTGCTGTTTCTTACACTGTCAAATATGTGTGTGAGGCCTCTAATAGAATAATATATAGTCCCATATGAGATCGATGATGGTAATAGTGTAACTCTAGACATGAGAAGAAGCAACAAGAGGGAATATTTTCCTGGACCAAGAAGCTAGTAAGACAGGTGGTCCAGAGAATTTTGGATACTGTTTTATGGCCTAGTCCAGTAACAGCACATTGAGTGGCCTGTCAACAGAATCTTTGCCAAACCTGAGAATGGACATTCTCAGCATCATGGGATAAAATGGTCATGAAGTGCCCCCCCTCATAATCATGGTCAAGTTTATGAGCAAAAAGGGGCTCTGCCAACTGAAGACTGACACTCGCCATCTACATCTACAAATATTAAATCATGGCCACCGCAACTGCCAACTTTCAATGCCCCTGAAAGGAGTTCAGGGTGAAAATCAGAAATGAGGCACTCTGTGCTCTGGGAAAAACTGGCAGAACAGGCCTTCAGATAGTTAGATCTTTTCAGGAAAAGATTTTATGAATCCCAATTCTTGCATCTTCTCATACCTAGAGAAACACTGACGTCATTAACAGTGAAATCTGCTTTGGCTATTAAGGAAAAGTTTACAATTAAAAGTCAAAATAGAGTAGCTATGGTTCAGATATCTTGGGAAATAACTAGGTGATGCTATGGGTGTGCTTTCAGATTAGAGCTTGTATTGCTCCAAGCTGGGGCAGTCCTATGCCCCATTTTGACAGGAAGTTATCACAGTCATAGTTGCCTAGTTCCCTAAAATTAAAACTGAGCGGGACTCTGTGGGGCTCTGGAGTACAGATCTGTTCTGTGTTCTCCATTTCTTATCTGTAGGATATAGACTTTGTTCAGCCTCCTTGGCCTTCTCTGAATTCCAAAGCGTGGATTCAAACAATTGCTAATCAGGGAAGGGAGGGGATACAAAAACAGAAACAATCAAAGGTTGGTACAGCCTCCAGACAGAGTCCTGATTCCAAGAAATATGCATAACAATGTCTTTGAGCCCCCACCCAGGTGGAAGATGGTAACTTCAGACTAAATACAAGATTCCTGGAGCACAGCTCTGTTGCCTCACCACCTACCAATCAGAGAGGGTCACAAACCCTGCAACCCTCACCCCAAATGTTGCCTTCTGTTTCTGGGGACCAGAGATGACCATCCTGTTAGGTCTCCTGTTGGCCCTTGTCTATTTCATCTCTGAGAGGGGCCAACTAAATTGCTGCAACTACAAGGGTAGAAGCTGGTTTCAGATGTGGAAAACCCCAACTTAGATCAGGTAGAGAGAGACTTCTGCTCTGCTAGGCAGGCCTACACCCATGCACAGCAGGAAGAAGTTACAGAAGAAAGAGACCTCCACCCCAATTCCCAAAAAGTATCTTGAGTATGAAGTCTCTCAGGGGGTCTATGTGCTGTGTTAGGGGAAAAACGTTGTTTTTATGTGAATCACTCAGGGAGTCCCTGGCCAAGATAAGAGAAGGGCTAAATCAGAAAAAAAAAAAAAAAAAAGAAAGAAAGAAAGAAAGAAAATGTCTCAAAATTGATTTGAGTCCTGGTTCCAACAGTCCCTGTGGTTAACAATGCTAATTTCCACCCTGGTGGGCCCTCTAATAGTGCTACTATTAATACTTACTTTTGATCCATGCATAATAACTAAGCTTTTTGCCTTTGTAAAAGACCGCGTCAATACCGTCCAACTGATGGTACTGAGGCGACAATATCAGGCCCTGCCCCAAAATAAAGAGGAAGATTCCTCTATGTAGCTGAAGACAGGGAGGAATGTTGGGACCTAACAAACGCCATGATAGGCTTCAGGGACTAAGGTA
>NW_024074206.1:0-3329 GCF_014754425.2 Oryx dammah
CTCCTTAAGAGCCAGTCACCCTCTCTTTTCCCTCTAATAAATTTCCCCTTTCTTGCCTGACGTCCCGTTTGCTCTCTTTTTCTCTGCACTCACCTTACATTCTGGTGCTGAAACCCAGGACTCCCCATTTCCACAGATAAATGGAGTCACATAAACACTTCTGTTTATCACACATATAGAGGAGAATCTTTTTATCATACATATGTTCAGTTCAGTTCAGTTCAGTGACTCAGTCGTGTTGGACCCTTTGCGACTCCATGAATCCCAGCACACCAGGCATCACTGTCCATCACCAACACCTGGAGTTTACTCAAACTCATGTCCATCGAGTCGATGATGCCATCCAGCCATTTCATCCTCTGTCGTCCCTTTCTCCTCCTGCCCCCAATCCCTCCCAGCATCAATGAGTCAACCCCTCATAGGAGGTGGCCAAAGTATTGGAGTTTCAGCTTTAGCATCAGTCCTTCCAAAGAACATCCAGGACTGATCTCCTCTAGAATGGACTGATTGGATCTCCTTGTTGTCCAAGGGACTATCAAGAGTCCTCTCCAACACCACTGTTTGAAAGCATCAATCTTCGGCATTCATCTTTCTTCACAGTCCAACTCACAAATCCATACATGATCCCTGGAAAAACCATATCCTTGACTAGATGGACCTTTGTTGGCAAAGTAGTCTCTGCTTTTTAATATGCTATGTAGGTTGGTCATAACTTTTCTTCCAAGGAGTAAGCGTCTTTTAATTTCACAGCTGCAATCACAATCTGCAGTGATTTTGGAGCCCCCAAAAATAAAGCCTGACACTGTTTCCACTGTTTCCCCATCTATTTCCCATGAACTGATGGGACCAGATGCCATGATCTTTGTTTTCTGAATGTTGAGCTTTAAGCCAACTTTTTTACTATCCTCTTTCACTTTCCATCAAGAGGCTTTTTAGTTCCTCTTCACTTTCTGCCATAAGGGTGGTGTCATCTGCATAGCTGAGGTTCTTGATATTTCTCCTGGCAATCTTGATTCCAGCTTCTGCTTCTTCCAGCCCAGCATTTCTCATGATGTACTCTGCACATAAGTTAAATAAGCAGGGTGACAATATACAGCCTTGACGTACTCCTTTTGCTATTTGGAACCAGTCTGTTGTTCCATGTCCAGTTCTAACTGGTGCTTCCTGACCTGAATACAGGTTTCTCAAGAGGCAGGTCAGGTGGTCTGGTATTCCCATCTCTTTCAGAATTTTCCACAGTTTATTGTGATCCACACAAAGGCTTTGGCGTAGTCAATAACGCAGAAATAGATGTTTTTCTGGAACGCTCTTGCTTTTTTGATGATCCAGCAGATCTTGGCAATTTGATCTCTGGTTCCTCTGCCTTTTCTAAAACCAGCTTGAACATCAGGGAGTTCACGGTTCACGTATTGCTGAAGCCTGGCTTGGAGAATTTTGAGCATTACTTTACTAGCATGTGAGATGAGTGCAATTGTGCAGTAGTTTGAGCATTCTTTGGCATTGCCTTTCTTTGGGATTGGAATGAAAACTGACCTTTTCCAGTCCTGTGGCCACTGCTGAGTTTTCCAAATTTGCTGGCATATTTCAATGCAGCACTTTCACAGCATCATCTTTCAGGATTTGAAATAGCTCAACTGGAATGCCATCACCTCCACTAGCTTTGTTCGTAGTGATGCTTTCTAAGGCCCACTTGACTTCATATTCCAGGATGTCTGGTTCTAGGTAAGTGATCACACCATCATGATTATCTGGGTCCTAAAGATCTTTTTTGTACAGTTCTGTGTATTCTTGCCACCTCTTCTTAATATCTTCTGCTTCTGTTAGGTCCATACCATTTCTGTCCTTTATCAAGCCCATCTTTGCATGAAATATTCCCTTGGTATCTCTAATTTTCTTCAAGAGATCTCTAGTCTTTCCCATTCTGTTGTTTTCCTCTATTTCTTTGCATTGATCGCTGAGGAAGACTTTCTTTTCTCTCTTTGCTATTCTTTGGAACTCTGCATTCAGATGCTTCTATCTTTCCTTTTCTCCTTTGCTTTTCATTTCTCTTCTTTTCACAGCTATTTGTAAGGCCTCCCCAGACAGCCATTTTGCTTTTTTGCATTTCTTTTCCATGGGGATGGTCTTGATCCCTGTCTCCTGTACAATGTCACGAACCTCCATCCATCATCAGGCACTCTATCAGATCTAGTCCCTTAAATCTACATCTCACTTCCACTGTATAATCATAAGGGATTTGATTTAGGTCATATCTGAATGGTCTAGTGGTTTTCCCCACTTTCTTCAATTTGAGTCTGACTTTGGCAATAACGAGCTCATGATCTGAGCCACAGTCAGCTCCTGGTCTTGTTTTTGCTGACTGTATAGAGCTTCTGCCTCTTTGGCTGCAAAGAATATAATCAATCTGATTTCGGTGTTGAGCATCTGGTAATGTCCATGTGTAGAGTTTCTCTTGTGTTGTTGGAAGAGAGTGTTTGTTATGACCAGTGCTTTCCTTTGGCAAAAGTCTGTTAGCCTTTGCCCTGCTTCATTCTGTATTCCAAGGCCAAAATTTCCTGTTACCCCAGGTGTTTCTTGACTTCCTACTTTTGCATTCCAGTCCCCTATAAATTTATATTCAATTAATCAAATTCATAATCCTGACAAGATACTGACATTCCTCCTTACAGATCTCACTTCTCCTCATAAATGACCAGCCATAGGAGGACCCACCACTTCTGACATTTGTCTACAACAGGCTCCTTTCTGTTTTTCCAGACAAAACTCTATAAACAATTCTTACCCCCAACTAGGAACTATACCGCCACATTTCTGTAATCACACTTTACATCTCTCCTTCCCTTCAGGCTGATCTATCATTTACTAATTACTATCAAAGCCTTTCTAAAGATCTCAATGACAGCCTAGAAATAGCTAACAGCCTTATCACTATCCAGACTCAGCTAGATTCCTTGTCAGCTGTGGTCTTACAAAACAGAAGAGGATTAGACTTCCTCACAGCAGAAAAAGGGGGGCCTATGCATATTTTTGGAGGAAGCCTGCTATTTCTACGCCAATAAATCAGGTGTTATAATGGAAGAAACCTGACAATCAGGGCCTCAAGAATACATCAGCACCTCAGTAATTCATTAGAAAACTGGTTAAGCAATTGGAATTGGGTCCTACCCTTTCTAGGCTCTCTCCTTCTACTTACCCTTATTCTAATGTTTGGCCCATGTTTAAGGAATCTTTTCTTTTCTTTTTCTTTTTTTTTTTTTAATTTCTTCAGGACTGCTTACAAGCCTTCACCAACTGAACTACCCATAGGCTGCTTCTAACTCACTCAGATT
>NW_024074207.1:0-3329 GCF_014754425.2 Oryx dammah
TACCTTAGTCCCTGAAGCCTATCATGGCGTTTGTTAGGTCCCAACATTCCTCCCTGTCTTCAGCTACATAGAGGAATCTTCCTCTTTATTTTGGGGCAGGGCCTGATATTGTCGCCTCAGTACCATCAGTTGGACGGTATTGACGCGGTCTTTTACAAAGGCAAAAAGCTTAGTTATTATGCATGGATCAAAAGTAAGTATTAATAGTAGCACTATTAGAGGGCCCACCAGGGTGGAAATTAGCATTGTTAACCACAGGGACTGTTGGAACCAGGACTCAAATCAATTTTGAGACATTTTCTTTCTTTCTTTCTTTCTTTTTTTTTTTTTTTTTTCTGATTTAGCCCTTCTCTTATCTTGGCCAGGGACTCCCTGAGTGATTCACATAAAAACAACGTTTTTCCCCTAACACAGCACATAGACCCCCTGAGAGACTTCATACTCAAGATACTTTTTGGGAATTGGGGTGGAGGTCTCTTTCTTCTGTAACTTCTTCCTGCTGTGCATGGGTGTAGGCCTGCCTAGCAGAGCAGAAGTCTCTCTCTACCTGATCTAAGTTGGGGTTTTCCACATCTGAAACCAGCTTCTACCCTTGTAGTTGCAGCAATTTAGTTGGCCCCTCTCAGAGATGAAATAGACAAGGGCCAACAGGAGACCTAACAGGATGGTCATCTCTGGTCCCCAGAAACAGAAGGCAACATTTGGGGTGAGGGTTGCAGGGTTTGTGACCCTCTCTGATTGGTAGGTGGTGAGGCAACAGAGCTGTGCTCCAGGAATCTTGTATTTAGTCTGAAGTTACCATCTTCCACCTGGGTGGGGGCTCAAAGACATTGTTATGCATATTTCTTGGAATCAGGACTCTGTCTGGAGGCTGTACCAACCTTTGATTGTTTCTGTTTTTGTATCCCCTCCCTTCCCTGATTAGCAATTGTTTGAATCCACGCTTTGGAATTCAGAGAAGGCCAAGGAGGCTGAACAAAGTCTATATCCTACAGATAAGAAATGGAGAACACAGAACAGATCTGTACTCCAGAGCCCCACAGAGTCCCGCTCAGTTTTAATTTTAGGGAACTAGGCAACTATGACTGTGATAACTTCCTGTCAAAATGGGGCATAGGACTGCCCCAGCTTGGAGCAATACAAGCTCTAATCTGAAAGCACACCCATAGCATCACCTAGTTATTTCCCAAGATATCTGAACCATAGCTACTCTATTTTGACTTTTAATTGTAAACTTTTCCTTAATAGCCAAAGCAGATTTCACTGTTAATGACGTCAGTGTTTCTCTAGGTATGAGAAGATGCAAGAATTGGGATTCATAAAATCTTTTCCTGAAAAGATCTAACTATCTGAAGGCCTGTTCTGCCAGTTTTTCCCAGAGCACAGAGTGCCTCATTTCTGATTTTCACCCTGAACTCCTTTCAGGGGCATTGAAAGTTGGCAGTTGCGGTGGCCATGATTTAATATTTGTAGATGTAGATGGCGAGTGTCAGTCTTCAGTTGGCAGAGCCCCTTTTTGCTCATAAACTTGACCATGATTATGAGGGGGGGCACTTCATGACCATTTTATCCCATGATGCTGAGAATGTCCATTCTCAGGTTTGGCAAAGATTCTGTTGACAGGCCACTCAATGTGCTGTTACTGGACTAGGCCATAAAACAGTATCCAAAATTCTCTGGACCACCTGTCTTACTAGCTTCTTGGTCCAGGAAAATATTCCCTCTTGTTGCTTCTTCTCATGTCTAGAGTTACACTATTACCATCATCGATCTCATATGGGACTATATATTATTCTATTAGAGGCCTCACACACATATTTGACAGTGTAAGAAACAGCAATTTTGTAAAACAGGTGAAATACAAATAGCATAGCCAGCAGTATTATTAAAGTCACAAGTAAGACTTATGTTAAGAACTTCCATTAGATATAGCCCAGTAAATCTCAGGTCCTCTGCACAGTGACCTGAATATGACTATAATAATTTTTAAGTAAAATTTCTCAGGGCCAACCAGTTAGAGTCTGGTAGTAGAGAAATTTACCAAGGTAACCCAGAACTAGACACAGGTAATTGGCACGAACCCAACAATTGGATTGATTTTTAAAACTAGCATGAGATCAGGCCTATGATAGAAAAGCATTTGACTTATATGCAAAGGTCTAAGAAGTCAAGAAAACATAAATGATCATACGAATCAGGTCCAGCATCTTGGGGAAGCTGTCTACCTCTGATGTTGTCGTCTTCTCATCCTGGTGTAGTGTAGTTTCTCCTGATAAAAAAGTCCTTCCATCCACGTTGGAGACAGTCCCTTAAATTATGTCTTTTTCCAGTCCTGGTTGCAGGTTATGAGGCATCTGATCTTCATCCAAAGATAGATTACTGAGATAAGCTTCAGAAACAAACTTAGGGTGTTCTTCAATAATTCAATTAAATTTTACAGTAACATCACATAACAGCAAAGAACTATCTAAGGGATGAGTCTTACTAGATGCAGACCTCCATTAACAAACTGGTATTTAACATTTTGAAATATCTTTTTCTCTTTAAAGTTACCCTTATTTTTATTAAATATAACCAAATTAAGGCTAGTTTGTTTGCAAAATAGGTCTGTTCTCACTAATTTTTAGTCTGATGATTTTTATAACCATAATTGATATCTGTATTAGTTATTTTACCATACATTATAACATGAGCAGATTTATTACTCATTTGATAATCTTTTCCATGTAATTTAACCAACCAAATAAACACAGTTTAGTATCTCTCTGGGATGCTCCAGGGGCCCTCTGAAGCACCCCAAAGTTAGCTAGAGATATAAAAGCTCATATCTCATTTACATTTTTTAGAAGTTTCTTCACTTGAGGTAATTTCCTTGTTGACAAACTTATAACAGATATAATATTTAACTTATATCAAACCTAGGTACAATGAAAATATTCTACTTAATGTTAATTACTCTAAGACATATCTATATTAGATAGGTCAACAAACAAACATTAATATCAGGTATTTAACATTGAATATTTCCCAGTTCACATGAACCTGGAATTTATTGTTCAATTTTGAATTACTTGATTTGTAAGCACTTACCTTTTTTAAGTCAAATAAATAGAGTTCATATACAAATTAACCTCAAAAATATTACCCAGAGACATACCAAGAGAGCCCTGGTCTCAAGGCACAGGGAAAGAAAATCAAGTTCTACATATTTAGACAGCTAGCTTCAAGTCTTTTTTTTTTTTTTCTCAGTATCAGGAGTTAGAGATGGTCTAGATAAGTATTACTCTCCCGATCTTCATGGTCAGTCATTACAGACAAAAGGGTGGAAG
>NW_024074208.1:0-1188 GCF_014754425.2 Oryx dammah
GACATGCACGTCCGCTTTCCTCACGAGCTGGAGCAGCCGTGGCAGGCTTCCCGGCGCCTTGATACAGGGATCTGTGGTCTTCTTTGGAGGCTTTCCCACGAGGCTTTCCGACAGGGCTGTCACACGTGCCACTGTGGTGTTAGTCGATCCTCGGCGTGCATGTCGAGGAAGTGCAGGGAAATCCGGTTCTTCTGGAGTGGACTGAGACTTTTTGTGCACATTGGGATAGGTGGCACGACCCCTGGAGTTCCTCTCGCCTTTCCTGTGGAGAGCGCCTCTTCCGAGATGCGACAGCAATGCCGGCAATCCTTTCCCAACGAAGCAGGGAAAGGAACCCTCATCTAGAGCTTTGAGGAGGAAACGGGGCTCCTCTTGATGTGGGCGGGACCCTCGGTGTTCCTCTCAATGGAGGCGGGTATGTCCCGGAACTTCTTGAGTTGCAGCAAGGGTGTGAAGGACCCTCTCCAAGTTCAAGAGGGAAGGGGTGATTTGCCTCGAGACGCCTCAGTGGAAAAGGGCCTCATCTCCCCTGGAGGGGAGAACCTCCTGGATTTTCTTGAGGTGGGGCGGGACCTTCTCGAGTTACGACGGGGACTTCTGGGACCTTCCCTTTTTGCCTCAGGACAGGCCAGTCTCCATGTGAGTTGGAGGGACCTGTCGGGATTCCTCTGCAGTCGGTGCCGGGGCCTAAGACCTCCTGTGGAGTCTATGAGGGAACCTGAGGATTTTTCTCCAGTGCTGACATGGATCTTGGGGTCCTTCTGGGGGCTCCACAGGGGAGTCAGTCCTCTTCTCGAGTGGGGACATGCACGTCCGCTTTCCTCACGAGCTGGAGCAGCCATGGCAGGCTTCCCGGCGCCTTGATACAGGGATCTGTGGCATTCTTTGGAGGCTTTCACACGAGGTTTTGCGACAGGGCTGTCACACGTGCAACTGTGGTGTTAGTTGATCCTCGGCGAGCATGTCAAGGAAGTGCAGGGAAATCAGGTTCTTCTGGTGTGGACTGAGACATTGTGTGCACGTTGGGAATGGTGGCACGACCCCTGGTGTTCCTCTCGACTTTCCTGTGGAGATCAACGCCTCCGAGATGCGACAGCAATGCCGGGAATCCTTTCCCGAGGAAGCAGGGAAAGGAACCCTAATCTCGAGCTTTGAGGAGGAAACGGGGCTCCTCTTGATGTGGGCGGG
>NW_024074208.1:1288-1867 GCF_014754425.2 Oryx dammah
GTCTCCATGCGAGTTGGGAGGGGCCTGTAGGGATTCCTCTGCAGTCGGTGCCGGGGTCTAAGACCTCGTGTGGAGTCTATGACGGAACCTGAGGATTCCTCTCCAGTGCTGACATGGATCTTGGGGTCCTTCTGGGGGCTCCACAGGGGAGTCAGTCCTCGTCTCGAGTGGGGACATACACGACCGCTTTCCTAAGGAGCTTGAGCAGCCGTGGCAGGCTTCCCGGCGCCTTGATACAGGGATCTGTGGCATTCTTTGGAGGCTTTCCCACGAGGCTTTCTGAGAGGGCTGTCACACGTGCCTCTGTGGTGTGAGTCGATCCTCGGCGTGCATGTCGAGGAAGTGCAGCGAAATCAGGTTCTTCTGGAGTGGACTGCGACATTTTGTGCACATTGGCAATGGTGGCACGACCCCTGGAGTTCCTCTTTACTTTCCTGTGGAGAGCATCTCCTCCGAGATGCGACAGCAAAGCCGGGAATCCTTTCCCGACTAAGCAGGGAAAGGAACCCTCATCTCAAGCTTTGAGGAGGAAATGGGGCTTCTCTTGATGTGGGCGGGACCCTCGGTGTTCCTCTGGAG
>NW_024074208.1:1967-3328 GCF_014754425.2 Oryx dammah
GCCTCAGGACAGGCCAGTCTCCATGCGAGTTGCAAGGGGCCTGTCGGAATTCCTCTGCAGTCGGTGCCGGGGCCTAAGACCTCGTGTGGAGTCAAAGACAGAACCTGAGGATTCCTCTCCAGTGCTGACATTTATCTTGCGGTCCTTCTGGGGGCTCCACAGGGGAGTCAGTCCTCGTCTCGAGTGGGGACATGCACGTCCGCTTTCCTCACGAGCTGGAGCAGCCGTGGCAGGCTTCCCGGCGCCTTGATACAGGGATCTGTTGTCTTCTTTGGAGGCTTTCCCACGAGGCTTTCCGACAGGGCTGTCACACGTGCCACTGTGGTGTTAGTCGATCCTCGGCGTGCATGTCGAGGAAGTGCAGGGAAATCAGGTTCTTCTGGAGTGGACTGAGACTTTTTGTGCACATTGGGATAGGTGGCACGACCCATGGAGTTCCTCTCGCATTTCCTGTGGAGAGCGCCTCTTCCGAGATGCGACAGCAATGCCGGCAATCCTTTCCCAACGAAGCAGGGAAAGGAACCCTCATCTAGAGCTTTGAGGAGGAAACGGGGCTCCTCTTGATGTGGGCGGGACCCTCGGTGTTCCTCTCAATGGAGGCGGGTATGTCGGGGAACTTCTTGAGTTGCAGCAAGGGTGTGAAGGACCCTTTCGAAGTTCAAGAGGGAAGGGGTGATTTGCCTCGAGACGCCTCAGTGGAAAAGGGCCTCATCTCGCCTGGAGGGGAGAACCTCCTGGATTTTCTCGAGTTGCGGCGGGACCTTCTCGAGTCACGACGGGGACTACTGGGACCTTACCTTTTTGCCTCAGGACAGGCCAGTCTCCATGCGAGTTGCTAGGGGCCTGTCGGGATTCCTCTGCAGTCGGTGCCGGGGCCTAAGACCTCGTGTGGAGTCTATGACGGAACCTGAGGATTCCTCTCCAGTGCTGACATGGATCTTGGGGTCCTTCTGGGGGCTCCACAGGGGAGTCAGTCCTCGTCTCG
The DNA here is from genome assembly GCF_014754425.2 of Oryx dammah. NCBI lineage: Eukaryota > Metazoa > Chordata > Mammalia > Artiodactyla > Bovidae > Oryx > Oryx dammah. Next base: position 2,953 of record NW_024074208.1, read on the forward strand.
AATGGAGACGTGCACGTCCGCTTTCCTCACGAGCTGGTGCAGCCGTGGCAGGCTTCCTGGCGCCTTGATACAGGGATCTGTGGCATTCTTTGGGGGCTTTCCCACGAGGCTTTGCGACAGGGCTGTCACATGTGAAACTGCGGTATGAGTCGATCCTCGGCGTGCATGTCGAGGATGTGCAGGGAAATCAGGTTCTTCTGGAGTGGACTGAGACATTTTGTGCACATTGGGAATGGTGGCACGACCCTTGGAGTTCCTCTCGAATTTCCTGTGGTGAGCGCCGCCTCCGAGTTGCGACAGCAAACCCGGGAATCCTTTGCCGACGAAGCAGGGAAAGGAACACTCATCTCGAGCTTTGAGGAGGAAACGGGGCTCA
>NW_024074209.1:0-3328 GCF_014754425.2 Oryx dammah
GAGAGATCACAACAGACAACACAGAAATACAAAGGATCATAAGAGACTACTATCAGCAATTATATGCCAATAAAATGGACAACCTGGAAGAAACGGACAAATTCTTAGAAAAGTACAATTTTCCAAAACTGAACCAGGAAGAAATAGATAATCTTAACAGACCCATCAAAAGCACAGAAATTGAAACTGTAATCAGAAATCTTCCAGCAAACAAAAGCCCAGGTCCAGACGGCTTCACAGCTGAATTCTACCAAAAATTTCAAGAAGAGTTAACACCTATCCTACTCAAACTCTTCCAGAAAATTGCAGAGGAAGGGAAACTTCCAAACTCATTCTATGAGGCCACCATCACCCTAGTACCAAAACCTGACAAAGATACTACAAAAAAAGAAAACTACAGGCCAATATCACTGATGAACATAGATGCAAAAATCCTCAACAAAATTCTAGCAATCAGAATCCAACAACAGATTAAAAAGATCGTACACCATGACCAAGTGGGCTTTATCCCAGGGATGCAAGGATTCTTCAATATCCGCAAATCAATCAATGTAATTCACCACATTAACAAATGGAAAAATAAAAGCCATATGATTATCTCAATAGATGCAGAGAAGGCCTTTGAAAAAATTCAACATCTATTTATGATAAAAATTCTCCAGAAAGCAGGACTAGAAGGAACATACCTCAACATAATAAAAGCTATATATGACAAACCCAGGGCAAACATTATCCTCAATGGTGAAAAATTGAAAACATTTCCCCTAAAGTCAGGAACAAGACAAGGGTGCCCACTTTCACCACTACTATTCAACATAGTTCTGAAGTTTTAGCCATAGCTATCAGAGCAGAAAAAGAAATAAAAGGAATCCAAATTGGAAAAGAAGAAGTAAAACTCTCCCTGTTTGAAGATGACATGATCCTCTACATAGAAAACCCTAAAGCCTCTACCACAAAATTACTAGAGCTAATTAATGAATATAGTAAAGTTGCAGGATATAAAATCAACACACAATCCCTTGCATTTCTATACACTAATAATGAGAAAGTAGAAAAAGAAATTAAGGAAACTATTCCATTCACCATTGCAACAAAAAGAATAAAATACTTAGGAATATATCTACCTAAAGAAACTAAAGACCTATATATAGAAAACTATAAAACACTGATGAAAGAAATCAAAGAGGACACTAATAGATGGAGAAATATACCATGCTCATGGATCGGAAGAATCAATATAGTGAAAACGAGTATACTAACCAAAGCAATTTACAAATTCAATGCAATCCTTATCAAGCTTCCAGCGATATTTTTTCACAGAACTAGAACACATAATTTCAAGATTTGTATGGAAATACAAAAAACCTCGAATAGCTAAAGCAATCTTGAGAAAGAAGAATGGAACTGGAGGAATCAACTTGCCTGGCTTCAGGCTCTACTACAAAGCCACAGTCATCAAAACAGTATGGCATTGGCACAAAGACAGAAATATAGATCAATGACACAAAATAGAAAGCCCAGAGATAAATCCACACACATATGGACACCTTATCTTTGACAAAGGAGGCAAGAATATACAATGGAGTAAAGACAATCTCTTTAACATGTGGTGCTGGGAAAACTGATCAACCACTTGTAAAAGAATGAAACTAGATCACTTTCTAACACTGCACACAAAGATAAACTCAAAATGGATTAAAGATCTAAATGTGAGACCAGAAACTATAAAACTCCTAGAGGAGAACATAGGCAAAACACTCTCCGACATAAACCACAGCAGGATCCTCTATGATCCACCTCCCAGAATTCTGGAAATAAAAGCAAAAATAAACAAATGGGACCTAATTAAAATTAAAAGCTTCTGCACAACAAAGGAAAATATAAGCAAAGTGAAAAGATAGCTGTCCGAATGGGAGAAAAGAATAGCAAATGAAGCAACTGACAAACAACTAATCTCAAAAATATACAAGCAACTCCTGCTGCTCAATTCCAGAAAAATAAATGACCCAATCAAAAAATGGGCCAAAGAACTGATTAGACATTTCTCCAAAGAAGACATACAAATGGCTAACAAACACATGAAAAGATGCTCAACATCACTCATTATTAGAGAAATGCAAACCAAAACCACAATGAGGTACCACTTCACACCAGTCAGAATGGCTGCAATCCAAAAGTCTGCAAGCAATAAATGCTGGAGACGGTGTGGAGAGAAGGGAACCCTCCTACACTGTTGGTGGGAATGCAAACTAGTACAGCCACTATGGAGAACAGTGTGGAGATTCCTTAAAAAATTGCAAATAGAACTGCCTTATGACCCAGCAATCCCACTGCTGGGCATACATACTGAGGAAACCAGAATTGAAAGAGACACATGTACCCCAATGTTCATCGCAGCACTGTTTATAATAGCCAGGACATGGAAACAACCTAGATGTCCATCAGCAGATGAATGGATAAGAAAGCAGTGGTACATATACACAATGGAGTATTATTCAGCCGTTAAAAACAATACATTTGAATCAGTTCTGATGAGATGGATGAAACTGGAGCCGATTATAGAGTGAAGTAGCCAGAAAGAAAACACCAATACAGTATACTAACACATATATATGGATTTAGAAAGTTGGCAATGATGACCCTGTATGCAGGACAGCAAAAAAGACACAGATGTGTATAGCAGACTTTTGGACTCCGTGGGAGAGGGAGAGGGTGAGATGATTTGGGAAAATGGCATTGAAAGATGTATAATATCATGTAAGAATCGAATTGCCTGTCTATGTCCTATGCAGGATATGGCACACTTGGGGCTGGTACGCAGGGATGACCCAGAGTGATGTTGTGGGGCGGGGGGTGGGAGTGGGGTTCATGTTTGGGGACGCATGTACACCCATGGTGGATTCATGTCAAAATATGGCAAAACCAATACAGAATTGTAAAGTTTAAAAAAAGAAAAAGATTTCCATAAAAAAAATAAAAAATAAAAAAAGAGAAGATAAATACAATTGGCAAACCATTTTCCAGGCTCATCAAGAAACAAAGGGAGAAGAATGAAATCAACAAAATTAAAAATGAAAATGGAGAGATCACAATAGACAGGATCATAAGAGAATACTATCAGCAGCTAATGCCAATAAAATGGAAAACTTGGAAGAAATGGACAAATTCTTAGAAAAGTACAACTTTCCAAAACTGAACCAGGAAGAAATAGAAAATCCTAAGAGACCCATCACAAGCATGGAAATTGAAACTGTAATCAGAAATCTTCCAGCAAACAAAAACCCAGGACCAGACGGCTTCACAGCTGAATTCTACCAAAAATTTAGAG
>NW_024074210.1:0-3328 GCF_014754425.2 Oryx dammah
AAATGCCAGGACTTTTTCCCATTGCTAGGCGTTTTCTGTACATTTTAAATGACTGGAAAGGAAACTATGTTTGAAAACAACCATATCAATACCACAAAAGAAATGTAGAGTAGACAGGCAGGAAACTTTCTTCTACAGGCCAAGACTTACCCAGACAAAGTTCAAGGGAAGCTGTGATGCTCACTGCCCTTGAAGGAGTCCACATGGAATGAAGAAGTACTGTGGGAAGTCTATTAGGAACCACCATGGTTTGGGTCCTCTGGATGACCTATTGGAGGAGAAACAGATTTTACAAATAAAAGTTTTCCACATAACTTCACAAAAAGTTGTTAGACTACATTCAGTAAAGCTGAATCATTTCGGATCAATTTAAAATCAAATAAAATATTACCATTTACGATCCCAATCAATAGACAAATCATCACTTGCGTTTCTATACACTAATAACAAGCAGAAACAAACATTAAGAAAATCCCACTTATCACTGCATCAAAAACAATAAAACAGCCAGCAACAAACGTAATCAAGGACATAAAAGACCAGTCGTCAGAAAACTAGAAAGCACTGATAAAGAAACCAAAGAAAACACAAATACACAGAAAACTATTCCACGCTCACGCACTGCAACAATGAGGAATTAAAAGGTCCATTCCAACCAAAGTCATCAACAAATACACTGACTGCAATCACAAAGTAATATTCGATGGCATTTTTTCACAGAAATAGAAATATTTCTAATATTAGACTGCTGATATTGAACAGGACCTTAAACGGCCGAAAAGACTCTGAGAAAGAAGAACACAGCTGGAGGCATCTTCCTATACGACTTCAAAGTACATCACGGAGCTGTAGTGGCCACCACCGTGAGGAACTGGCAGGAACACAGACACATGGACTCCAGGAGAGAATAGAGAGCCCAGGAACGAACCCACACGTACATGGTCAGTTCATGAAAATCAAACCAGGAAGAAGCAAAGAGGAAAGGACAGTCTTCTCAAGAAACAGTGACAGAAAAACGGCCACCTACACGGAAGAACATCAGTGGTCATCCTCGAGATCATCTAACACAAATCTAACTAAAAACCCACCGTTTTGCACAAGGAGCTCTTTCCCGCCTGAGTCCTCTGAGACCTCTAACCTCCAGTCAGCCCTCAGCTGGACACAGAAAAGTCTACTCCGTCCTCATTTTTTTGCTCTTGCAGCACCTCCCTGCTGGTGGGCACTGAGGCAACCCTGCTCCTCTCAGCCTGGATGCAGCCCTGTTATCCAGAAGCCTGAGCCCTGATGGTCCTGAGACAAAGCTCCCGCCAGCCAGCTGCTCACCGAGCAGAGTCTAAAGGCAAAGCGTCCTGCGCCCACGGCTCAGAGGGGCGTTTGGCGCCCCCTGCGGGCCGCCAGAGAAGAGCGGGCAGCCCGGCGCTCACAGACCTCGGAGGGCTCACCCAGAAGCAACTCTGTTGTGAGCACTCAGACTGGAAGCCCAAACTGACATGGAGCAGAAGAGCTCCATGACCCTCCTTAAACCATGGCTAAGGAACAATCAGAGCCTGTATGGAATGCAGCCATAAGAAGGAACACATTTGAATCCGTTCTAATGAGGGGGATGAACCTAGAGTGTATTAAACAGGGAAGTCAGTCAAAGAGAGAAAAACATGGAATCTAGAAGGATGGTACTGACGAGTCTGTTCCCATAGCAGCGATGGAGATGCAGACGTAGAGAACAGACTTACGGACAAGGGTGGGGAACAAGACGGAGAGGGTGAGATGAGTGGAGAGACCAGCATGGATGCAGGTACACCATTTGTAAATAGACAACCAATGGGAATTTGCTGTAGGACTCAGGGAACTCAAACTGGGGCTCCGTAATCACCTAGAGAGGTGGAATGGGTGTGAGGTGGGAGGGAGATTCAAGAGCAAGAGGACATAGGTACACCTGTGGTTAATTCATGTGGATGTATGACAAATCAAACCAAAATTAGAAAGCAATGATCAATCAACTAAAAAGAAATAACTGTTTAAAAAATATGAACATAAACAAATTTTGCAACAAGGTAATTCCATTTAAAAAACTATAGAAAGTTTAGAAAACAACAAAAGATCTACATGACCATTGGTCTGGCGATCAGGTCTAACACACACACACAAAAGCCAACTTACCAAATTACGAATATAAATTATTTAAAAGATTGACTTATAATTTTATACATTTACCCTGTGGAGGACCTTACTCGAGAGAACCAAAAACAAACTGTTAAATGAACCACGGACCACCCACCCTTGCCAGGCCACAGAGAAAAGAAAACCCTTGCAGGAGTCATCTTACAACAGGAGGTCCTGCTAAGGAACAAGGAACGAACACGCTACCACCAACCAGAATTCTGGAGAGGTCAGAAGGAGATGGGAGGCTCCAGTTCAGAGGTCCTACCCACCTCCCAGGATCCACTTCGCTGGAATCCATCTCGGCTGAGTGATGCGTGTGCCCTCAAGAAGGATCCCAATTCAGAATGACTGGCAAGAGACAGACCAGAAATTAACCCAATGATCATAAAACCTGAGACTGTGAGCCACGTGGCAGAGTGGTTCTCTCCGTTTCCCTCACCCTCCTGCCCTCCGCCCCGGCAGCCCTTCCCGATAAAGCTTCTCGCTTGGACAGCACTCCTCTCCTCAGACAACTCATTGCCAAGTGTCAGACAAGAACTCACTCTCAAGCCCTGGAAGGGATCCCCCTTCCTTCATCTAAAGCAATATCCAAGAGAAAATATCTTCAAAATGCTATCTTGTAGAGAAGGAAATCAGAGAAGGCAATGGCAGCCCGCTCCAGTACTATTGCCTGGAGAATCCCATGGACAGAGGAGCCTGGTAGGCTGCAACCCTGGGGTCGCTAAGAGTCGGACACGACTTCACTGAGGGACTTCACTTTCACTTTTCACTTCCATGCACTGGAGAAGGACATGGCAACCCACTCCAGTGTTCTTGCCTGGAGAATCCCAGGGATAGAGGAGCCTGGTAGGCCGGCGCCTACGGGGTCGCACAGAGTCAGACACGACTGAAGTGACTCAGCAGCAGCAGCAGAGAAGGAAATGGCACCACCTGCAGTATTCTGGCCTCAGAAATCCCAGGGACAGAGGAGCTTGGTGGGCTACAGTCCAAAAGAAATGCAGGGCATTTCTGAGGGGAGGAAACAGTCCCAGGGAAGCTGAGGTACTCACCAAAGGCCCCAGAGCTTTTGATAGCACACCAGAGCTGTGGCTGAGGATTCCCAGCTGCCAGGCCTCTTGATCCTGGCCTCTTTCACTAGATACATGTGTGGAAAACTAGAATCTAAAAT
>NW_024074211.1:0-2635 GCF_014754425.2 Oryx dammah
GAAGATCCCGCCACAACTCGAGAAAATCCACGAAGTTCTCTCCTCCAGGTGAAACGAGGCCCGTTTCCGCTGAGGCGTCTTGAGGCAAATCACACCATCCCTCTTGATCTTCGAAAGGGTCCTTCACACCCTTGCTGCAACTCAAGAAGTTCCCCTACATACCCGCCTCCACTCAAGAGGAACCCCGAGGGTCCCGCCCACATCAAGAGGAGCCCCGTTTCCTCCTCATATCTCTAGATGAGGGTTCCATTCCCTACTTCGTCGGGAAAGGATTCCCTGCTTTCCCGGCGCATCTCGGAGGAGGCGCTCTCCACAGGAAATTCGTGAGGAACTCCAGCGGTGGTGCCACCATTCCCAATGTGCACAAAATATCTCAGTCCACTGCAGAAGAACCTGATTTCCCTGCACTGCGTAGACTTGCACACCGAGGATCGACTCACACCACAGTGGCACGTGTGACAGCCCTGTGGGAAACCCTCGTGGGAAAGCCACCATATAATGCCACAGATCCCTGTATCAAGGCGACGGGAAGATTTCCATGGCTGCTCCAGCTCATGAGGAAAGCGGACCTTCATGTCCCCACTCGAGACTAGGACAGTCTCCCCTGTGGTGCCTCCAGAAGTACCCCAAGATCCATGTCAGCACTGGAGAGGAATCCTCAGTTTCCGTCATAGACTCCACACGAGGACTTAGGCCCCGGTTCCGACTGCAGAGGATTCCCGACAGGCAGCTCTCGACTTGCATGGAGACTGGCCTTTCCTGAGGCCACAAGAGAGGGTTCCAGTGGTCAACGTCGTAACTCGAGAAGATCCCGCCACAACTCGAGAAAATCCACGAAGTTCTCCCCTCCAGGTGAAATGAGGCCCGTTTCCGCTGAGGCGTCTCGAGGCAAATCACACCTTCCCTCTTGATCTTCGAAAGGGTCCTTCACACCCTAGCTGCAACTCAAGAAGTTCCCTACATACCCGCCTCCCCTCGAGAGGAACCCCGAGGGTCCCGCCCACATCAAGAGGAGCCCCGTTTCCTCCTCATAGCTCTAGATGAGGGTTCCATTCCCTACTACGTCGGGAAAGGATTCCCGGCTTTCCTCACGCATCTCGGAGGAGTGGCTCTCGACATGAAATTCGAGAGGAACTCCAGCGGTGGTGCCACCATTCCCAATGTGCACAAAAAGTCTCAGTCCACTGTAGATGAACCTGATTTCACTGCACTGCGTAGACTTGCACAGCGAGGATCGACTCACACCACAGTGGCACGTGTGACAGCCCTGTGGGAAACCCTCGTGGGAAAGCCTCCATGCAATGCCGCAGATCTCTGTATCAAGGCGACGGGAAGCGTGCTGCGGCTGCTCCAGCTAGTGAGGAATGCGGACGTGCATTTCCCACTCGAGACTAGGACAGACTCCCGTGTGGTGCCTCCGGAAATACCACAATGTCCATGTCAGCAGTGGAGAGGAATCCTCAGGTTCCGTCATAGACTCCAGACGAGGACTTAGGCCATGGCACGGAATGCAGAGGATTCCCAACAAGCACCTAGAAACTAGCATGGAGACTGGCCTTTCCTGAGGCCACAAGGGAGGGTCCCAGAGGTCAATGTCGTTACTCGAGATGGTCCCACCACAACTCGAAATAATCCACGAGATTCTCCCCTCCAGGCTAGATGAGGCCATTTTCCACTGAGGCAACTCGAGGCAAATCACACCTTCCCTCTTATCTTCGAAAGGAACTTTCAAGCCTTTGTTGCAACTCAAGAAGTTCCCCTACATACCCGCCTCCACTCGAGAGGAACACCGATGGTCCCGCCCACATCAAGAGGAGCACTGTTTCCTCCTCATAGCTCGAGATGAGGGTTCCTTTCCCTGCTTCTTCGGGAAAGGATTCCCGGCTTTCCTGGCGCATCTCGGAGGAGGCCCTCTCCACAGGAAAGCCGAGAGGAACTCCAGGGCTGGTGCCACCATTCCCAATGTGCACAAAATATCTCAGTCCACTCCAGAAGAACCTGATTTCCCCGCTCTGCCTTGACTTGCACGTCGAGGCTCGACTCACACCACAGTGGCACGTGTGACAGCGCTGGGGGAAACCCTCGAGGAAAAGCCTCCATATAATGCCACAGATCCCTGTATCAAGGCGACAGGAAGCCTGCCATGGCTGCTCCAGCTCGTGAGGAATGCGGACGTGCATGTCCCCACTCGAGACTAGGACAGACTCCCCTGTGGTGCCTCCAGAATTACCCTAGATCCATCTCAGGCCTGTAGAGTAATCCTCAGGTTCCGTCATAGACTCCAAACGAGGACTTAGGCCCCGTTACCGACTGCAGAGGATTCCCGACAGGCCGCTCACATCACATGGAGAGTGGCCTTTCCTGAGGCCACAAGGGAGGGTCCCAGAGGTCAACGTCGTAACTCGAGAAGGTCCCGCCACAACTCCAGAAAATCCACGAGGTTCTCCCCTCTAGGTGAAATGAGGCCCGTTTCCACTGATGCGTCTCGTGGCAAATCACACCTTCCCTCTTGATCTTCGAAAGGATCCTTCACACCCTTGCTGCAACTCAAGAAGTTCCCCTACATACCCGCTTCCACTCGAGAGGAACCCCGAGGTCCCGCCCACATGAAGAGGAGCCCCGTTTCCTCCTCATA
>NW_024074211.1:2735-3328 GCF_014754425.2 Oryx dammah
CCCCGAGGTCCCGCCCACATGAAGAGGAGCCCCGTTTCCTCCTCATAATTCTAGATGAGGTTTCCATTCCCTGCTCGTCGGGAAAGGATTCCCGGCTTTCGTGGTGCATCTCGGAGTAGGCGCTCTCCACATGAAATTCGAGAGGAACTCCAGCGGTGGTGCCACCATTCCCAATGTGCACAAAATGTTTCATTCCACTGCAGAAGAACCTGATTTCCCTGCACTGTGTCGACATGCACGCCGAGGATCGACTCACTCCACAGTGGCAAGTGTGACAGCCCTGTGGGAAACCCTCGTGAGAAAGCCTCCATTGAATGCCGCTGATCCCTGTATCAAGGCGACGGGAAGCCTGCCGCGGCTGCTCCAGCTCATGAGGAATGCAGACGTTCATGCCCCACTCGAGACTAGGACAGACTCCCCTGTGGTTGCCTCCGGAAGTATCCCAAGATCCATGCCAGCAGTGGAGAGGAATCCACAGGATACGTCATAGACTCCAGACGACGTCTTATGCCATGGCACGGAATTCAGAGGATTCCCGACAGGCCGCTCGCAACTCGCATGGAGACTGGCCTTTCCTGAGGCCACAAGGGAGG
>NW_024074212.1:0-2411 GCF_014754425.2 Oryx dammah
ATACCCCCAAACTGGAGGACATAATTTAAAACCACCACAGCAAAACCTCAGGGACAGCAGTATTCTGGGAGTTGCTTTCAGCTTAGACTTTGTGACCAACTACGGGATGGTATCAACTGTCGCTAGCCCCCCTCCCACCTCCCCAGTCAGAAAGTGGCCTCAGCTGGCTGTGTCGACGAGGCCTAAGACCTCTGGGTGTCGGCCACTGTATCCTCACTCTGGAGATCACACTCATTCTCCTCTAAGCATCGCACACCCAGAACCCAGCATCCTGGGCAACCCAGGGACCACACCCCATCCTCTCCCACAAGTTGACTCCAGCACCAGTTTTTCAATACTTATTTATTTGGCCATGCTGGGCCTTAGCTGCATCGTGCTGGATCTTTTAGTCACAGCACGTGGGATCTTTAGTCGTGGCACATGGGATCTAATTCCCTGAGCAGGGGTCAAACCCAGGCCCTCTGCCTTGGGTGCATGGGGTCTTAGCCACTGGAGCATCAGGGAAATCCCAGTAGCAGCATTTTTTGAAGCAATAAGACAGAATGAGCCTTCAATATTATAAAGTCTCAGCCAATTCTGATCAAGAGTGCCTGGTCACATTTGCTGAGTTTTTGGCAACTCGGCAGCATGTCAAAAAATTGGGCCCAATTACACATACAGGCACTTTCTATGATTTCCAGGACACAACAGTAAACATCAGTTCATGTTCAGCAGGCCAAAAGAGAACAGCCATTGGGTGATTACCTACTGTTGCACAGTGAACCACCCAGAACTTAGTAGCTGCAACAGCCACCCATTCTCTCCCATCAGGCTGTGGGTCGGGGAGCTGATTGGGGCTAGATGTGTGGTCGATCTCCAGTGGGGACACTCCTGCATCTACAGTCAGCTGGTGGGTCAGCTGAGCTTGGCTGCTCAAGGGTAGCCATGGTTCATGATGAACAAGCTGGCTGTTGGCAGGGGTGATGATGGGAGTCTTGTCCTCCAGCAGGCTGGCCTGGGCTTGTTCACAGGGAAGTGGCCAGAGAGCAATGCTCTCAAGGCCCTGTGAGGCTTGTCACTTTGCCTCTTTCTGTTGGCCAAGCCAAGTCACAAGGCCAGCCCAGAAGCTGCAGAAATACGCTGTGCCTCTTAACGGGAAATGTTGCAATGTAGTATGGCAAACGGGGCAGTTACAGGCCAGGGCAGGAGAATCATGGCCTCTTACAATCTACTCCACCATGAACTATAGCACCCCAGGCTTCCCTGTCCTTTACTATCTCCTGGAGTTTGCTCAAACTCATGTCCATTGAGTCTGTGATGCCACCTGACCATCTCATCTTCTGTCGCCCACTTCATTGGATAGAACTGAACATCTTCCTGTTAAAAACTCTTTAAAAACAGCTGTTTCAAGCCAAGGGCCAAAATGACACTGAATAGTGATGTGTTACAAGTGGTCTCATTAAAGTCAGGGACAAGTCAAGGATGCTGTGATCACCTCTGTTAATTATCAATGCTCTGAAAGTTCTAGAATGTGCTATCAGGCAAGAAAATTCAATACTAATTGTGGTTGCTGAAAGAGGGAAAGAAAATAGCCACTGATGAAAGATGATATGATGGCCTACTTGAAAAACCCGAAGTATCAGCTGAAACATGTTGATAATAGAACAGCTCTGTCAGGGAGTCAGATGCTAACAACTCTTCAGAGTTATTGTTGGCAAAAGAATCATGTAACTGCTGGAAATTGCAGTGGAGAAAGGATGCAATCCAAAAGAGCAAGGTGGTGGGGGAATAGAAATACCCTATGATTAAACTTAAGAGGAATAAAATAGCAATCTGCACAAAAACGTAAAGTTCTACTGAGGAACGAAGGATGGAAGGAAGAGATTGGGGGAGGGAGGAAGGAAGTTTGTATAGATGGATGGATGGATGGATGGATAAATGAGTGGATGGGTGGATGGATGGATGGGTGGTTGCATAGATGCATAGGCAGATGGGTGGTTGGATAGATGGATGGATTGAAAGATGGAAGATGGATGGATGGGTGGATAAATGGATTAGTGAGTAGATAGATGGATGGGCAGATGACTGGCTGACTGGGTGGATAGGTGGATGGATGGATGAGTGGATGGATGGATGGATGAATTAGTGAGTGGACAGATGGATGAACAGATGGCTGGCTGGCTGGCTGGACGGGGGGATGAACAGAGGATGGAATGAATAAAGCAGATGTTTACACTCCAATTCTAGCAGCATATTCTACGAAACTGAGTAGGAGCTGGGCAGTGATTGTTTCCTCCAGAACAGTGGCGAGTGTTTGGAAACGGCCTACGTGCTCCTCAGTGAGGGGTGAGGTACAATCTGTGGACACCCCACAAGGAACAGACCTCCCCTTCCTTCCTGCCACCTTCCCCATCCCCAGGAGTTCATCAGGG
>NW_024074212.1:2511-3328 GCF_014754425.2 Oryx dammah
AGATGGATGAACAGATGGCTGGCTGGCTGGCTGGACGGGGGGGATGAACAGAGGATGGAATGAATAAAGCAGATGTTTACACTCCAATTCTAGCAGCATATTCTACGAAACTGAGTAGGAGCTGGGCAGTGATTGTTTCCTCCAGAACAGTGGCGAGTGTTTGGAAACGGCCTACGTGCTCGTCAGTGAGGGGTGAGGTACAATCTGTGGACACCCCACAAGGAACAGACCTCCCCTTCCTTCCTGCCACCTTCCCCATCCCCAGGAGTTCATCAGGGGTTCTGCCGATGTCCCGCCCCCAACCCCATTCTCACGGTCGGAGGGGGGGATGCCGCTTGAGTTCAGCACCCGTTAAACTCATTTCATAAGACGCTCCCTTTACTGAGATACTTTAATAAAACCTCCAGGGAACCCTCAGCACCTTCATTTCTAAAAAGGTGGCTCTAGTGAACCCTCGGGGGCACAGAGAGCAGAGCAGATACACTGAGAACAAGTGCCTCAGTGCGGGAGGAGTGAAACACCCTCACGCTCACCCTCAGAAACAAGGAAGACAAATGGACCCGAGAGCCTTCACACTTTTTGTGTAAAATAACCATGAGCCTGAGTCAGGCTCCACCTGCTCCTTAGGGCAGGTACATCTGGGAGGTCACGTCTCCTCACTAGGGTTCCTCTCTAGAGTGGACACACCGAGCGTAGGGACTGAGCTGTGTCCTGAGTCTGCACTCGAGAAATGAGGAGCTGGCCAGCCCTGATCTCCTGGCAACAATCCACATTTCCACCAGATGCGTTTTAATTTTTCCAACTAGGAAGACCCTCT
>NW_024074213.1:0-3327 GCF_014754425.2 Oryx dammah
ATGTTGAGCTTTAAGCCAACTTTTTCACTCTCCTCTTTCACTTTCATCAAGAGGCTTTTTAGTTCCTCTTCACTTTCTGCCATAACGGTGGCATCATCTGCGTATCTGAGGTTATTGATATTTCTCCTGGCAATCTTGATTCCAGCTTCTTCCAGCCCAGCATTTCTCATGATGTACTCTGCATAGAAGTTAAATAAGCAGAGTGACAATATACAGCCTTGACATACTCCTTTTCTTATTTGGAACCAGTCTGTTATTCCATGTCCAGTTGTAAGTGTTGCTTCCTGACCTACATATAGGTTTCTCAGGAGGCAGGTCAGGTGGTCTGGTATTCCCATCTCTTTCAGAATTTTCCACAGTGTATTGTGATCCACACAGTCAAAGGCTTTGGCATAGTCAATAAAGCAGAAATAGATGTTTTTCTGGAACTCTCTTGCTTTTTCGATGATCCAGCGGATATTGGCAATTTGATCTCTGGTTCCTCTGCCTTTTCTAAAAGCAGCTTGAACCTCTGGAAGTTCACCATTCACATATTGTTGAAGCCTGGCTTGGAGAATTTTGAGCATTACTTTACTAGCGTGTGAGATGAGTGCAATTGTGCGGTAGTTTGAGCATTCTTTTGCATTGCCTTTCTTTGGGATTGGAATGAAAACTGACCTTTTCCGGTCCTGTGGCCACTGCTGAGTTTTCCAAATTTGCTGGCATATTGAGTGCAGCACTTTCACAGCATCATCTTTCCGGTAAGTGCCCAATACGCTACTGGAGATCAGTGGAGAAATAACTCCAGAAAGAATGAAGGGATGGAGCCAAAGCAAAAACAATACCCAGTTGTGGATGTGACTGGTGATAGAAGCAAGGTCCGATGCTGTAAAGAGCAATATTGCATAGGAACCTGGAATGTTAGGTCCATGAATCAAGGCAAATTGGAAGTGGTCAAACAGGAGATGGCAAGGGTGAACATCAACATTCTAGGAATCAGCAAACTAAAATGGACTGGAAAGGGTGAATTTAACTCATATTCTGAAGGAGATCAACCCTGGGATTTCTTTGGAAGGAATGATGCTAAAGCTGAAGCTCCAGTACTTTGGCCACCTCATGTGAAGAGTTGACTCATTGGAAAAGACTCTGATGCTGGGAGGGATTGGGGACAGGAGGAGAAGGGGACAACCGAGGATGAGATGGCTGGATAGCATCACGGACTTGATGGACGTGAGTCTGAGTGAACTCCGGGAGATGGTGATGGACAGGGAGGCCTGGCGTGCTGCGATTCATGGGGTCGCAGAGTCGGACACGACTGAGCGACTGAACTGAACTGAACTGAACTGTGGGCAGGAATCCCTTAGAAGAAATGGAGTAGCCATCATGGTCAACAAAAGAGTCTGAAATGCAGTACTTGGGTGCAATCTCAAAAACGACAGAATGATCTCTGTTCGTTTCCAAGGCAAACCATTCAATATCACAGTAATCCAAGTCTATGCCCCAATCAGTAACGCTGAAGAAGCTGAAGTTGAACGGTTCTATGAAGACCTACGAGACCTTTTAGAACTAACACCCAAAAAAGATGTCCTTTTTATTATAGGGGACTGGAATGCAAAAGTAGGAAGTCAGGAAACACCTGGAGTAACAGGCAAATTTGGCCTTGGAATGCGGAATGAAGCAGGGCAAAGGCTAATAGAGTTTTGCCAAGAGAACACACTGGTCATAGCAAACACCCTCTTCCAACAACACAAGAGAAGACTCTACACATGGACATCACCAGATGGTCAACACTGAAATCAGATTGATTATATTCTTTGCAGCCAAAGATGGAGAAGTTCTATACAGTCAGCAAAAACAAGAGCGGGAGCTGACTGTGGCTCAGATCATGAACTCCTTATTACCAAATTCAGACTTAAATTGAAGAAAGTAGGGAAAACCGCTAGACCATTCAGGTATGACCTAAATCAAATCCCTTATGATTATACAGTGGAAGTGAGAAATAGATTTAAGGGCCTAGATCTGATAGATAGAGTGCCTGATGAACTATGGAATGAGGTTCATGACATTGTACAGGAGACAGGGATCAAGACCATCCCCATGGAAAAGAAATGGCTGTCTGGGGAAGCCTTACAAATAGCTGTGAAAAAAAGGCGAAAAGCAAAGGAGAAAAGGAAAGATATAAGCATCTGAATGCAGAGTTCCAAAGAATAGCAAGGAGAGATAAGAAAGCCTTCCTCAGCAATCAATGCAAAGAAATAGAGGAAAACAATAGAATGGGAAAGACTAGAGATCTCTTCAAGAAAATTAGAGACACCAAGGGAACATTTCATGCAAAGATGGGCTCAATAAAAGACAGAAATGGTATGGACCTAACTGAAGCAGAAGATATTAAAAAGAAGTGGCAAGAATACACAGAAGAACTATACAAAAAAGATCTTCACGACGCAGATAATCACGATGGTGTGATCACTCACCTAGAGCCAGACATCCTGGAATATGAAGTCAAGTGGGCCTTAGAAAGCATCACTACGAACAAAGCTAGTGGAGGTGATGGAATTCCAATTGAGCTATTTCAAATCCTGAAAGATGATGCTGTGAAAGTGCTGCACTTAATATGCCAGCAAATTTGGAAAACTCAGCAGTGGCCACAGGACTGGAAAAGGTCAGTTTTCATTCCAATCCCAAAGAAAGGCAATGCAAAAGAATGCTCAAACTACCACACAATTGCACTCATCTCACACACTAGTAAAGTAATGCTCAAAATTCTCCAAGCCAGGTTTCAGCAATACGTGAACTGTGAATTTCCAGAGGTTCAAGCTGCTTTTAGAAAAGGCAGAGGAACCAGAGATCAAATTGCCAATATCCACTGGATCATGGAAAAAGCAAGAGAGTTCCAGAAAAACATCTATTTCTGCTTTATTGACTATGCCAAAGCCTTTGACTGTGTGGATCACAATACACTGTGGAAAATTCTGAAAGAGATGGGAATACCAGACCACCTGACCTGCCTCTTGAGAATCCTATATGCAGGTCAGGAAGCAACACTTACAACTGGACGTGGAATAACAGACTGGTTCCAAATAAGAAAAGGAGTATGTCAAGGCTGTATATTGTCACTCTGCTTATTTAACTTCTATGCAGAGTACATCATGAGAAATGCTGGGCTGGAGGAAGTACAAGCTGGAATCAAGATTGCCCGGAGAAATATCAACAACCTCAGATATGCAGATGATGCCACCGTTATGGCAGAAAGTGAAGAGGAACTAAAAAGCCTCCTGGTGAAGGTGAAAGAGGAGAGTGCAAAAGTTGGCTTAAAGCTCAACATTCAGAAAACGAAGATCATGGCAT
>NW_024074214.1:0-3327 GCF_014754425.2 Oryx dammah
AGGGAATGTTTTTGTATTCAGCTCTAGTTGCTAACTTTTTCTCACTTTCAGGTTGGTTATAAACTTATAATTAGAGCAAAGCTAACCAAAATCTAACATATTAAATAAGGGAGCTTTGCAACCAATTTTTTCAAGTATTTTCTGGGACTAGCTCAGCACACATTTATTTCTCAAAGTTATTTTATTTTGAAATGACTTGCAAGATTTCATTCAGTGTCATCCCTGCAGGGGACACAAACTGCAACTAGCATCAAGAGGAATTGTAATGTTAATTCCCTAAATACCACAGTGTTAATTAATCTCAGTGAATAATAGGATTTCAGATGCAAATTGTTCTGATGTCATCCATTGCCTAAAGGTGTTTCTAATGATCTACGTGAAATGTCAGAAGCTATGCTTTAGTCACCATGTGATAGAGAATTTGGACAAACAAGCAAGGAAATCTGGTTGATCTGAAGTTGAGGGTAGCTAGATCAACAGAAACCTGTTAGAGAACTTGAAAGAACTGTATTTTCCCAGGAGAGTTTTCTCCTCCTCAGGAGCAACTCTGATGAAATCAGGACAGACATGAAATTTCATTAGGAAGTAACTATAATGGACAATGAGTAATGTAAAACAACTCTGGTCATTTCTCTTCCAGGCACACTTCCAGGGAGGTTTGTTTTCCTGATTTTTAAGCAGGTAGCTGCTGAAGAATTCATCTTGGCATTGATGTTGCCATTTAAACATTCTGAAGAAAAGGTTTACACTATGTAGAATCAAATTTAGCAATCCAAACATTGCTATTGTTGCTTCTCATTTTTTTCCACGTTATGCATCACTGAACTATGTATGAACAACAGACTGAGATATGCTACAGTGGATAAAATGCTTATATCCTCCTCATCTGATTGACTGCTGCCAGCAAAGAATTTCAGGTTTTTTGGAATTCTTCTTTGACTTCTTTAATTCTAAACATTGATTTACCCTAAAAAACTACAGACTAGGCATTTATTTATCTACGGAAAACCTTTCTATCTTTGAGGTTGCACAACTGTGATAAAAACTGTTCACTGCCTTTTACTATCCATATCCCTTTCTTTCTTTTAGTATTAAGTGGACATTTTGTGTCCAAGGTACAGACTATACTTCCTAGTTCCCTTGCAGTTAAATAAGGGTTCTATATTCCTCAGCACCCCTTTGCAGCCAATAGGATGATCTAAAGTAATGTGAAAGCCACATAAGCCACATCTTTCTCCCTTTCTGAGCATTGGAACTCAACTGTATTGGTCGTGAACTAACTTAAAACAGGCAACCAAGTAAATGGAGCAGGACCCTGCAAGTGATGGACCTCTGTGTGTCTCCCACGTCTTGTTTGCACCCAAAAAAAAACACCTTAGTTTCCTAGGCCTTCCTCAACTTTCCAAAGCTGACCCAAATTGTTAATGATTCGAGAGTTGAAAAGATATAGAAACAGAGGAAGAGCAGTCAAGTAAGAAAAGTAATAGTAGCTTGAATACTAGTTGAATGATAGATAATACAGAGTCGGTACTCCTAATTCCTTCTCAGTGTATATAGACAACAATTAGATGCACATCCTTGAGCTGCTTTACAGAAACCAGGCCCCCACCAGATAGAAACTGTTGACCACATGTACAGATCCCAGATTGTCATCTTGGGTGTCCTTGGCTTGCAATGGCTGGGAGCAGAGCTTGGATTCCCAGACAGAGACTGGACTGAGTCAAGGCGATGAAAGCACTAGATCCTAGCCTAGACAGAGTGGTCAGTGACAAGGTCCCTGGCCCTTTGGTTTTGCAGCAAAGAATTTCCACAAAGATGGAAAGTAGTGAAGCAAGTAAAGTATTTATTAAGAGGGGAAAAGATGAGTGTGTGTATAGACTCACGGTCAGACTCAAGGAGAGAGAGAATCACTGAGTGGTGCCCTTGTGGCAGTCTGAACTACTTTTATGGGGCATTTCTTCTGAGTTTCCTTTGGCCAATCATTTTGATTTGCTTGATTCAGAGTCCGTATTTGGTATATCTCAGGATCCGCCCAAGTGTGTACACACATCTCTTAACCAAGATGGAGTTTACTTAAAAGGCATCTGAGTAGAGCATCCCTTGCCATTGCTCACCTTTTTGGCCTGCAAGGAGCCTTTCTGTGTATGTGTGGTCAGGGAGGTCTCCTGACTTTGAGAATGAGAGATATGCGTTCTGGGCAGGGCCCAGCCTTCTCCCTTAATTGCTCTGCTATTCTCATCTTAGAGTTTCAGTTAACACAGAATGAATCTGTGATAGCTTTACCCTGGTGGTGGGGAGGTGGGGGTGAGGCCATCTGCCTCCTGCCTCAGTTGGAGCCAGAAGATTGATGATTATGATTCCCAATACATCATGCTGTTATCTTACCACCAACCAATCAGAAGAAAGTCCATGAGCTGATCATGCACCCTGCAACCCTTATCCCTAACTTTGCTTTTTAAAAAAAGTTCCTATCTTGTTTAAGCCATTTTTACTTTTATCTCTCTTAAAGTAGTCAACTAGTATTCAAGCCAAAAATTATTACAAACTATTTTAGGATTGTCCTGTTTGTTACTTATCTGAGATTACTTTAAAAGTTGACATGTGACTGATAAATATACCTATTAAAGCACAAAATCTAGTCCAGGGATTGATTAGAAAAAAAATTTTTGAACTCATATGCTAATTACATTTCATTGCTCATCAGCAAACCTGCTTGTATTTTCATGCATTCTGAGAAATAGCTTAGTAAATTGAAATTTTAGAGTTGAAATGTAATTAGTTAAAAATAAGATGTGACTTTTTTCAGGAAAAAACAAATTAAAATGGGCAGTTTCCCAATTTCACTTTTATCTCTTTATATTTAATATCCACATAAGAAAAAATGAAATTCTGTTATTAACACAGTAGTATAACAAACATATAAGATATTTGTCAACCATGAACACTGGTGAAACCATAGTCTGTCTATCTGCTGAGAATTTTACTTTGATAACATCAAGAATTTATGGTGTATGCCATCATTTCTTTAATCTTTATCATTCAAAGATGTTCACTACATCATTGTCAGTGAGGTAGGAACAAAGCTTCTAATTCTAGACTTGTAAGATTTACTTGGCAATTATTGGCTAATTTCTGTTCTTTTTTTCTCTTGTAAATTAGTTATTGGGATGAGATAAGTGAAAATTTTACAAGAAGATCTACAAAACAATTAAAAAAAAACTTCTAAATTTGTTAAGTTCATTCAGCAAACCTTTGTTGAGCAGTATACTGAGCCCAGGAGATATAGTCAAGGCTATGGTTTTTCCAGTGGTCATGTATGGATGTGAG
>NW_024074215.1:0-3325 GCF_014754425.2 Oryx dammah
GGAACATTAAGCAATAGGAGCTCATCAAATGCCTCCAAACCTACACTGAAACAAAGCTCCACCCAAGGGCCAACAAGTTCCAGAGCAAGACATATCACACAAATTCTCCAGCAACACAGGAACACACCCCTGAGCTTCAATATACAGGCAGTTCAAAGTTACTCCAAAACTTTAGACGTCTCATAACCCATTACTGGTCACTCCACTGCACTCCAGAGAGAAGAAACCCAGCTCCACCCACCAGACCTCCAACACAAGCCTCCCTAACCAGGAAACCTTGACAAGCCACTGATACAACCCCACCCACAGTGAGGAAGCTCCACAATAAAGAGAACTCCACAAATTACCAGAATATAAAAAGGCCATTCCAAACGCAGCAATATAACCAAGATGAAGAGACAGAGGAATACCCAACAGGTAAAGGAGCAGGAGAAATGCCCACCAAACCAGACAAAAGAGGAAGAGATAGGGAATCTACCTGAGAAAGAATTCCGAATATTGATAGTGAAAATGATCCAAAATCTTGAAGTCAAAATGGAATCACAGATAAATACCCTAGAGACAAGGATTGAGAAGATGCAAGAAAGGTTCAATAAGGACCTAGAAGAAATAAAAAAGAGTCAATATACAATGAATAATGCAATAAATGAGATCAGAAACACTCTGGAGGCAACAAATAATAGAATAACGGAGGCAGAAGATAGGATTAGTGAAATAGAAGACAGAATGGTAGAAATAAATGAATCAGAGTGGAAAAAAGAAAAACGAATTAAAAGAAATGAGGACAATCTCAGAGACCTCCAGGACAATATGAAACGCTCCAACATTCGAATTATAGGAGTCCCAGAAGAAGAAGACAAAAAGAAAGACCATGAGAAAATCCTTGAGGAGATAATAGTTGAAAACTTCCCTAAAATGGGGAAGGAAATAATCACCCAAGTCCAAGAAACCCAGAGAGTCCCAAATAGGATAAACCCAAGGCGAAACACCCCAAGACACATATTAATCAAATTAACAAAGATCAAACACAAAGAACAACTATTAAAAGCAGCAAGGGAAAAACAACAAATAACACACAAGGGGATTCCCATAAGGATAACAGCTGATCTCTCAATAGAAACTCTTCAGGCCGGGAGGGAATGGCAAGACATACTTAAAGTGATGAAAGAAAATAACCTACAGCCCACATTACTATACCCAGCAAGGATCTCATTCAAATACGAAGGAGAAATCAAAAGCTTTACAGACAAGCAAAAGCTGAGAGAATTCAGCATCACCAAACCAGCTCTCCAACAAATTCTAAAGGATATTCTCTAGACAGGAAACACAAAAAGGGAGTATAAACCCGAACCCAAAATAATAAAACAAATGGCAACGGGATCATACTTATCAATAATTACCTTAAACGTAAATGGATTGAATGCCCCAACCAAAAGGCAAAGACTGGCCGATTGGATACAAAAACAAGAACCCTCTATATGCTGCTTACAAGAGACCCACCTCAAAACAAGGGACACATACAGACTGAAAGTGAAGGGTTGGAAAAAGATATTCCATGCAAATAGAGACCAAAAGAAAGCAGGAGTGGCAATACTCATATCCGATAAAATAGACTTTAAAACAAAGGCTGTGAAAAGAGACAAAGAAGGCCACTACATAATGATCAAAGGATCAATCCAAGAAGAAGATATAACAATTATAAATATATATGCACCCAATATAGGAGCACCGCAATATGTAGGACAAATGCTAACAAGTATGAAAGGGGAAATTAACAACAACACAATAATAGTGGGAGACTTTAATACCCCACTCACACGTATGGACAGATCAACTAAACAGAAAATTTAACAAAGAAACGCAAACTTTAAATGATACATTAGACCAGTTAGACCTAATTGATATCTATAGGACATTTCACCCCAAAACAATGAATTTCACCTTTTTCGCAAGTGCTCATGGAACCTTCTCGAGGATAGATCACATCCTGGGCCATAAATATAACCTTGATAAATTCAAAAAAATCGAAATCATTCCAAGCATCTTTTCTGACCATAATGCACTAAGATTAGATCTCAATTACAGGAGGAAACCTATTAAAAATTTCAACATATGGAGGCTGAACAACACGCTTCTGAATAACCAACAAATCACAGAAGAAATCAAAAAAGAAATCAAAATATGCATAGAAACTAATGAAAATGAAAACACAACAACCCAAAACCTGTGGGACACTATAAAAGCAGTGCTAAGAGGAAAGTTCATAGCAATACAGGCATACCTCAAGAAACAAGAAAAAAGTCAAATAAATAACCTAACTCTACACCTAAAGCAACTAGAAAAGGAAGAATTAGAGAACCCCAGAGTTAGCAGAAGGAAAGAAATCTTAAAAATTAGGGCAGAAATAAATGCAAAAGAAACAAAAGAGACCATAGCAAAAATCAACAAAGCCAAAAGCTGGTTCTTTGAAAGGATAAATAAAATTGACAGACCATTAGCCAGACTCATCAAGAAGCAAAGAGAGAAAAATCAAATCAATAAAATTAGAAATGAAAATGGAGAGATCACAACAGACAACACAGAAATACAAAGGATCATAAGAGACTACTATCAGCAATTATATGCCAATAAAATGGACAACCTGGAAGAAATGGACAAATTCTTAGAAAAATACAATTTTCCAAAACTAAACCAGGAAGAAATAGACAATCTTAACAGACCCATCACAAGCACGGAAATTGAAACTGTAATCAGAAATCTTCCAGCAAACAAAAGCCCAGGTCCAGACGGCTTCACAGCTGAATTCTACCAAAAATTTCGAGAAGAGTTAACACCTATCCTACTCAAACTCTTCCAGAAAATTGCAGAGGAAGGGAAACTTCCAAACTCATTCTATGAGGCCACCATCACCCTAATACCAAAACCTGACAAAGATACTACAAAAAAGGAAAACTACAGGCCAATATCACTGATGAACATAGATGCAAAAATCCTCAACAAAATTCTAGCAATCAGAATCCAACAACACATTAAAAAGATCATACACCATGACCAAGTGGGCTTTATCCCAGGGATGCAAGGATTCTTCAACATCCGCAAATCAATCAATGTAATTCACCACATTAACAAATTGAAAAATAAAAACCATATGATTATCTCAATAGATGCAGAGAAGGCCTTTGACAAAATTCAACATCCATTTATGATAAAAACTCTCCAGAAAGCAGGAATAGAAGGAACATACCTCAACATAATAAAAGCTATATATGACAAACCCACAGCAAACATTATCCTCAATGGTGAAAAATTGAAAGCATTTCCCCTA
>NW_024074216.1:0-3324 GCF_014754425.2 Oryx dammah
TTATTTCTAACTATGTAAATAGGTAAACTGAATAGTGTCCATCAAGCTCTGTTACCATGGAAACAACTCCAAAGCCACTGCAGGGGGTGGGGAAAAATGTTGGAGCCTACAGAGAGGGCAAAGCTCTGTCTCCCAGCAGCCGTCTACCCCAGAAGGAAGATTTCCTGTGAGAATGTGCCCGAGAGTTGGTGGTAGGCTCAGAGCCCACAAATGATGAAGGCCTGGGGTGAGTGAAGTGATGTGAGGAGTGGCTGCTTTCAGGGGCCCATGGAATGGGTGCCCCTCGGGGTGGGTGGGAGGAGGAAGGAGACCCAGTGCCCATGAGGGGGAGCCAGGTGAGTGCAAGTGGGCCTGGGAGGCAGCAGACCTAGTGCCCTGAGCCCTCCAGGACTCCAGTTCTGAGATCCGGCCAAGATGGTCACGTCATGTTTGACTCCCAGCAAGGGTGTTCACTTGTGCTGGTGACCGCTTGGTTCGCGATGTACACCTCGGGATCTACCACGTTCAGCCCCAGGGAGCTGCTCAGTGGGGCTGCAGCTGTGTGTGTGGAGCTGGTGATGGTGAAGCCGCCCCTCTTGCTTTCTCCAGGACACACGTGACGTCCTGCAGCTGCAGCCCCACCAGGAACTCCCTCCACTCTCACAGGTGGGCTCAGTTTTTTGTCTTTGGAAGCTCCATCCTTCCCTGAGTCAAAGTATTTTGAAGGAACCAAATTGTCTAAGATTTCACTTTAAATCATGATATTTCTCAAGCATTAGAGAGTAAAGCATTCCTTTATGTGTTTATGGCTGGTATCCGTTATAACACTGCACTTGTTAAAGGTAAAACATTTTCCAAATATTTTCCCCCACTTAAGGTTTTTTTTTTTTTTTTTGTAATCAGTCTAAAATAACACAGTAAAGCAAAATTTGCCTCAGTAGACTTTGTCTTAAAATTCAAACATAATGAAAGCATTTTACAACATATTAGAAATCTTGCTGCTGTTTACAAATTCCCATTTTGTGAAAAATGGTTTATATAAACAGTTTCTCTCTCATTGCCCAAGTCTTAAGAGGGTAAAAGGAAAGGAAAAGGAGCAAGCAAAGTGAAAAGTGCAAGTTAAGCTGGAATTTTGGCAGTTGGGAAATGCCAAGTAGAGGATTTATTTATTTTAATATTTATTTATTTGGCTGAGCTGGGCTTAGTTTCAGCATGTAGGATCTAGTTTCCTGACCAGGGGTCAAACCTAGGCCCTCTTTCCTGGGAGCACTGAGGCCCAGCCACAGGACCAACATGAAAGTCCCGAGATTTTGGTTTGTGCTTTTTATTCCCTTCAGTTTATATATTTCTTATAAGCTTTTCAGTTTTCAGGGATAATAGTTGTTTTTTGAAAAAGAGTGTGAGTGAATTGTAAATTTGCCTAGGTGCCAGTTTTAAGAAGCCTCTGATCCAAATAGACTGACAGTGAACAGGTGGTGATTAAATGGCAATTAAGAGAGAAGAGCAAGTAACTACTTGGTATTATCCTATTCTGGCAGAACCATCCACTTAGATAAAAGTCTAGATTCTGCTCTCCCATCTAGAATGTCTTGATGGGAAGGAAGTAAGGGGTTTATAAATAATGAGATCAGGTTGCCTTTTGGGTTTACTAGTCCCTGTTCTACCACTGTTTACCCAGGAAAATTTAAAAAATTGCAGTTTTGATGACTCGTGCCTCTTACACTTTTCTTTTTTATTCAAACCTTCACGTAAGAGAGGGAATTGGCCGTGTGAGTAAGAGAAGAGACTGGAGTGGTTGCTGCACTAATTCTCAGCTATATTCTGCTGGTGAACCACAGTTATTTGGAAAACCTTATTTTAAAAATGTATTAACCTAGGCTGTTCGCTGTAGATTTTGACTGAGTAAATTGAGGAACACTTGGGCGTGTGTATTTAGAACTATCCCCTTGAGATTCTGATCCAATCCTTGATGAATAACTATGGAGTGAATACATGTAATTTCTAAATGCACCCTTCACAAAAGAAAGTTGTCTCCTGAAGCAATGGAGTTTGATCAATGCTAGCTACTTCCATCAGCTCCCTCCTTTCCAACAACATTAGTCTGACTTTTTCTCTGCCCCTGTGTTAGAGACATTAAAAGGAGTATCTTTGGCAATATCTGTGGGCTTGAACAATAACTCCTTTTCCTTCCAACCACTCATCATTCAGTGATACTCTGAGAGTCTTTAGCGATTTGCTTATTGTGAAGTCACTTCGCCTGTAGAGTCTGACCCTTTAAGGGTTTTGCACCTTCACTTATCATCCAGGTCATTAGGTCAACAGATGTTTGTTACCAACAGGGTTTTCCTGACTGAAGTAATAGTAACTCATGAGCCTTTTTTGGTGTCAGCTGCAGGACAGACTCTTGCAGTGTGTTTGTTAGAATTGCTGATCTCTGGCATAAGCAGATGAGAGCTTTAAAATCTGTGAAGTTAGTAACAGTACAGAGGAGAATTGTTTTAAGCATTTATTTTCAGCAGGCTTGGTAACTCATGATCCATTTTATTAACAATCTAGAAGAATTCTAGAGATAGACTGTAGTTTCAACAGGCAGTGGAAACATTCTTGACTGGGAATTTGAGTCTTTTTAAAAGAATTTATGTTTAATTGAATTATAAGTCTTAATAGCCATATTTATTACGTATTGGGACCCACATTTTTGTGAAACATATGATACTAAAGAAAGGAAAGGTTTCACATACAAATATTTGCTTTATACCCACCTGTTTGGAAACAGCAAACATAAAACCAAACGTGGGCCATAGACCAGACGTGGCCCTTGGATATGTTTAGTTTATCTCCACACACTGAGTCAACATTTCAAATTTAGGAGGCTCATGCAGAAGTTCAGACTTCTCCAAGGACCAAATCTGGATGCCCTTGAGCCCATCCTATTGTTTGGTCTGTGTGCAGAGACCACACCTTCTGTGTGGGACATGTGTTTTTAGGGTTACTGGTCTCACCTAGCTTTTTCACTTACTCAGGTCATCAGCTTTCCATCCATAAGCATTTGAGTTTCCAATTTTTAATTGATAGTTTATTTTGATAAATATTTGAAGGTTTTTAAAGACAGTCTAATTAATCTATGATTGATTTCATATTTTTAAAAATCTCTTAAGAATGGGATTGAATTTTTCAAATTAGAATTGTTAAGTTGGTTGTGGCAGTTTCGCACTGAATAACTCTCACAAACACACAAGATTATAAGAGACAGCACAGGGAGAGCTGGTGGAAGAGCAACTACCTGAGAAAATGTTGAGCATGTATTTATTGGTAATTTTATGCTGCAATCTTTAACTAAGAGCA
>NW_024074217.1:0-3323 GCF_014754425.2 Oryx dammah
TAGCAAGTGGGGGCAGGGCAGGGAAGCGCGGGAGGCGCGGGCTGCCGTGCTCGGTAAGAAGCGGGCAGAAACGCCCCACGCGTAACCAGAGCGATCGAACTTGGGCGAGCAAACCAGGCTGGGGGATAGCTACCACGCGAAAAGCTGGAACATAAGACCCCGCCAGGACCGCGCACAGAACAAAGGACTGAACGGAAATAGCCGGCTGCAGACCATCCCCCGCCGGGGACAGGCAGCCAGAGCTGTAAGGGCTGGAAAGGGGCAATCGCAGCCCCGGAGAGACTACCTAAAAAGCGGCAGGCAGGCTTCTTAGCGGAGACTTCAGGGGATGCAGGACAGTCACCATCTGCCTCACAAGGAGCGCCAGCAGTACACCCAGAAAACTGAGCAGTAGAAACAGAGAAGGGGACAAGTCCCGGCGACCGCGCTCGCCAAGCTCCCGAGCTGCTCGGACCCGGGAGCGGCGCAGAGCGCAGTCCCAAACAAGTTTGTGCCTCTGAGGGTTACCTGGGCGCCAAAACCGAGCGGCTTGGACCGGGGAGGTGCGCGAAGCCTGGGGCCGGCCTCGGATGGTTCCTGGCTGAGCTCCGTGGAGCCGGAGCGGTTTGTGCGTCGTGAGGGGAGACAGGTCCAGCGGGGTTGAGACGCTGTGTGCCCACGACAGTGCTATTTGTTTGCAGCACTCCCCCCTCCCCACAGCGCGACTGAACTAGTGAGCCTAAAAAA
The DNA here is from genome assembly GCF_014754425.2 of Oryx dammah. Classification (NCBI taxonomy): domain Eukaryota; kingdom Metazoa; phylum Chordata; class Mammalia; order Artiodactyla; family Bovidae; genus Oryx; species Oryx dammah. Next base: position 727 of record NW_024074217.1, read on the forward strand.
AAAAAAAGTGTCCTCCACCGCCCCCATGTGTCAGGACGGAATTCAGACCCTGAAGAGACCAGCAAACAGAAGTTAAACAGAGGGAAACGCCTTGGAAGTGACCAACACGGCCCACAACATCAGAGAAGGGCCAGATATATCTTCACAATTTTTACAATCATTTTTTTTTTTTTTTGCTTTTTTTTTTTGTTTGTTTGTTTGTTTTTGCTTTCTTTTTTTTTTCTTTTTTTTCTCAAACTTTTTTTTTAACTAAGTCTTCTATTTCTCTACTTTATATTTCTATAACTATTATTTTTCAAAAAAAAAAAAGACTCTACTTTTTTAAAGCAAACACCATATATAGTCTTCGCGTGGTTGTTGTTGGTATTTCTTTTTTAATCTTGGGTTTTTTTTTTTCTTTTTTTTCTTATATATATATATTTTTCCCTATTTTTTTTCCTTATTTCTTTTTCTTAATATTATTATTTTTTTTAATCTCTTCTCTTTTTTTCTTTCTTCCTTCTGCTTCGTCTCTTTAACATTGTATTTTTGAAAATCTAACCTCTACTCTAGGTTTTTAATCTTTGCTTTTCGGTTTTTGTTGTCAATCTTGTACATTTCATAACCTAATCTTAACTGACAGCGAGATTACTGGCGTGACCACTCTCTCCTCCTTTTGGACTCTCCTTTTTCTCCACCAGGTGGCCTCTGTCTCTCCCCCACCTCCCCCCGTCTCTCCTATATCCAACTCAGTGATTCTCTGTGTGTTCTAGATGGTGGAGAGCACCTAAGGAACTGATTACTGGCTGGACCTGTCTCTCTCCTTTTCATTCCTCTCTCTTACCCTCCTGGCCACCTCTGTCTACTTCCTCTCTCTCCTCTTCCCTGTATAACTCCGTGAATACCTCTGAGAGGTCCAGACTATGGAGCGCACATAAGGAAGTGACTATTGACTAGCTTGCTCTCTCCTCTTTTGATCTCACCACATCTCATCCCAGTCACCTCTAACTACCCCCTCCCTCTTCTCTTCTCCATGTAACCCAGTGAACCTCTCTGGGTGCCCCTCAATGTGGAGAAACCTTTCATCTTTAGCCTAGATGCTATATCATTGGTGCTGTATAGAAGGAGAAGTCTAGAGACCACCGTAAAAATAAAACCGAAAACCAGAAGCAGGAGGCTTAAGTCCAAAGCTTGAGAACATCAGAGAACTCCTGAATTCAGGGAACATTAAGCAATAGGAGCTCATCAAATGCCTCCAAACCTACACTGAAACAAAGCTCCACCCAAGGGCCAACAAGTTCCAGAGCAAGACATATCACACAAATTCTCCAGCAACACAGGAACACACCCCTGAGCTTCAATATACAGGCAGTGCAAAGTTACTCCAAAACTTTAGACGTCTCATAACCCATTACTGGTCAGTCCACTGCACTCCAGAGAGAAGAAACCCAGCTCCACCCACCAGACCTCCAACACAAGCTTCCCTAACCAGGAAACCTGGACAAGCCACTGATACAACCCCACCCACAGTGAGGAAGCTCTACAATAAAGAGAACTCCACAAATTACCAGAATATAAAAAGGCCATTCCAAACGCAGCAATATAACCAAGATGAAGAGACAGAGGAATACCCAACAGGTAAAGGAGCAGGAGAAATGCCCACCATACCAGACAAAAGAGGAAGAGATAGGGAATCTACCTGAGAAAGAATTCCGAATATTGATAGTGAAAATGATCCAAAACCTTGAAGTCAAAATGGAATCACAGATAAATACCCTAGAGACAAGGATTGAGAAGATGCAAGAAAGGTTCAACAAGGACCTAGAAGAAATAAAAAAGAGTCAATATACAATGAATAATGCAATAAATGAGATCAGAAACACTCTGGAGGCAACAAATAATAGAATAACGGAGGCAGAAGATAGGATTAGTGAAATAGAAGACAGAATGGTAGAAATAAATGAATCAGAGAGGAAAAAAGAAAAACGAATTAAAAGAAATGAGGACAATCTCAGAGACCTCCAGGACAATATGAAACGCTCCAACATTCGAATTATAGGAGTCCCAGAAGAAGAAGACAAAAAGAAAGACCATGAGAAAATCCTTGAGGAGATAATAGTTGAAAATTTCCCTAAAATGGGGAAGGAAATAATCACCCAAGTCCAAGAAACCCAGAGAGTCCCAAATAGGATAAACCCAAGGCGAAACACCCCAAGACACATATTAATCAAATTAACAAAGATCAAACACAAAGAACAATTATTAAAAGCAGCAAGGGAAAAACAACAAATAACACACAAGGGGATTCCCATAAGGATAACAGCTGACCTCTCAATAGAAACTCTTCAGGCCAGGAGGGAATGGCAAGACATACTTAAAGTGATGAAAGAAAATAACCTACAGCCCAGATTACTATACCCAGCAAGGATCTCATTCAAATACGAAGGAGAAATCAAAAGCTTTACAGACAAGCAAAAGCTGAGAGAATTCAGCACCACCAAACCAGCTCTCCAACAAATTCTAAAGGATATTCTCTAGACAGGAAACACAAAAAGGGAGTATAAACCCGAACCCAAAATAATAAAACAAATGGCAACGGGATCATACTTATCAATAAT
>NW_024074218.1:0-66 GCF_014754425.2 Oryx dammah
TTCCTTATTTTTTTTCCTTATTTCTTTTTCTTAATATTATTATTATTATTTTTAATCTTTTCTCTT
>NW_024074218.1:166-3322 GCF_014754425.2 Oryx dammah
TTCTTTCTTCCTTCTGCTTCGTCTCTTTAACATTGTATTTTTGAAAATCTAACCGCTACTCTAGGTTTTTAATCTTTGCTTTTCGGTTTTTGTTGTCAATCTTGTACATTTCATAACCCAATCTTACCTGACAGCGAGATTACTGGCTTGACCACTCTCTCCTCCTTTTGGACTCTCCTTTTTCTCCACCAGGTGGCCTCTGTCTCTCCCCCCCCTCCCCCCATCTCTTCTATATCCAACTCTGTGATTCTCTGTGTGTTCTAGATGGTGGAGAGCACCTAAGGAACTGATTACTGGCTGGACCTGTCTCTCTCCTTTTCATTCCTCTCTCTTACCCTCCTGGCAACCTCTGTCTACTTCCTCTCTCTCCTCTCCCCTGTATAACTCCGTAAATACCGCTGAGAGGTCCAGACTATGGAGCGCACATAAGGAAGTGACTATTGACCAGCTTGCTCTTTCCTCTTTTGATCTCACCGCATCTCATTCCAGTCACCTCTAACTACCCCCTCCCTCTTCTTTTCTCCATGTAACCCAGTGAACCTCTCTGGGTGCCCCTCAATGTGGAGAAACCTTTCATCTTTAGCCTAGATACTATATCATTGGTGCTGTATAGATGGAGAAGTCTAGAGACCACTGTAAAAATAAAACCAAAAACCAGAAGCAGGAGGCTTAAGTCCAAAGCTTGAGAACATCAGAGAACTCCTGAATTCAGGGAACATTAAGCAATAGGAGCTCATCAAATGCCTCCAAACCTACACTGAAACAAAGCTCCACCCAAGGGCCAACAAGTTCCAGAGCAAGACATATCACACAAATTCTCCAGCAACACAGGAACACACCCCTGAGCTTCAATATACAGGCAGTTCAAAGTTACTCCAAAACTTTAGACGTCTCATAACCCATTACTGGTCACTCCACTGCACTCCAGAGAGAAGAAACCCAGCTCCACCCACCAGACCTCCAACACAAGCTTCCCTAACCAGGAAACATGGACAAGCCACTGATACAACCCCACCCACAGTGAGAAAGCTCCACAATAAAGACAACTCCACAAATTACCAGAATATAAAAAGGCCATTCCAAACGCAGCAATAAAACCAAGATGAAGAGACAGAGGAATACCCAACAGGTAAAGGAGCAGGAGAAATGCCCACCAAACCAGACAAAAGAGGAAGAGATAGGGAATCTACCTGAGAAAGAATTCCGAATATTGATAGTGAAAATGATCCAAAACCTTGAAGTCAAAATGGAATCACAGATAAATACCCTAGAGACAAGGATTGAGAAGATGCAAGAAATGTTCAACAAGGACCTAGAAGAAATAAAAAAGAGTCAATATACAATGAATAATGCAATAAATGAGATCAGAAACACTCTGGAGGCAACAAATAATAGAATAACGGAGGCAGAAGATAGGATTAGTGAAATAGAAGACAGAATGGTAGAAATAAATGAATCAGAGAGGAAAAAAGAAAAACGAATTAAAAGAAATGAGGACAATCTCAGAGACCTCCAGGACAATATGAAACGCTCCAACATTCGAGTTATAGGAGTCCCAGAAGAAGAAGACAAAAAGAAAGACCATGAGAAAATCCTTGAGGAGATAATAGTTGAAAACTTCCCTAAAATGGGGAAGGAAATAATCACCCAAGTCCAAGAAACCCAGAGAGTCCCAAATAGGATAAACCCAAGGCGAAACACCCCAAGACACATATTAATCAAATTAACAAAGATAAAACACAAAGAACAATTATTAAAAGCAGCAAGGGAAAAACAACAAATAACACACAAGGGGATTCCCATAAGGATAACAGCTGATCTCTCAATAGAAACTCTTCAGGCCAGGAGGGAATGGCAAGACATACTTAAAGTGATGAAAGAAAATAACCTACAGCCCAGATTACTATACCCAGCAAGGATCTCATTCAAATACGAAGGAGAAATCAAAAGCTTTACAGACAAGCAAAAGCTGAGAGAATTCAGCACCACCAAACCAGCTCTCCAACAAATTCTAAAGGATATTCTCTAGACAGGAAACACAAAAAGGGAGTATAAACCCGAACCCAAAATAATAAAACAAATGGCAACGGGATCATACTTATCAATAATTACCTTAAACGTAAATGGATTGAATGCCCCAACCAAAAGGCAAAGACTGGCCGATTGGATACAAAAACAAGAACCCTCTATATGCTGCTTACAAGAGACCCACCTCAAAACAAGGGACACATACAGACTGAAAGTGAAGGGTTGGAAAAAGATATTCCATGCAAATAGAGACCAAAAGAAAGCAGGAGTGGCAATACTCATATCCGATAAAATAGACTTTAAAACAAAGGCGGTGAAAAGAGACAAAGAAGGCCACTACATAATGATCAAAGGATCAATCCAAGAGGAAGATATAACAATTATAAATATATATGCACCCAATATAGGAGCACCGCAATATGTAGGACAAATGCTAACAAGTATGAAAGAGGAAATTAACAACAACACAATAATAGTGGGAGACTTTAATACCCCACTCACACATATGGACATATCAACTAAACAGAAAATTAACAAAGAAACGCAAACTTTAAATGATACATTAGACCAGTTAGACCTAATTGATATCTATAGGACATTTCACCCCAAAACAATGAATTTCACCTTTTTCTCAAGTGCTCATGGAACCTTCTCGAGGATAGATCACATCCTGGGCCATAAATATAACCTTGATAAATTCAAAAAAATCGAAATCATTCCAAGCATCTTTTCTGACCATAATGCACTAAGATTAGATCTCAATTACAGGAGGAAACCTATTAAAAATTCCAACATATGGAGGCTGAACAACACGCTTCTGAATAACCAACAAATCACAGAAGAAATCAAAAAAGAAATCAAAATATGCATAGAAACTAATGAAAATGAAAACACAACAACCCAAAACCTGTGGGACACTATAAAAGCAGTGCTAAGAGGAAAGTTCATAGCAATACAGGCATACCTCAAGAAACAAGAAAAAAGTCAAATAAATAACCTAACTCTACACCTAAAGCAACTAGAAAAGGAAGAATTAGAGAACCCCAGAGTTAGCAGAAGGAAAGAAATCTTAAAAATTAGGGCAGAAATAAATGCAAAAGAAACAAAAGAGACCATAGCAAAAATCAA
>NW_024074219.1:0-3322 GCF_014754425.2 Oryx dammah
TGACAAATACTTCTGAACACACGTCTCGGTCTCTGCACTAAACCAGGCTAGCTTCTTCCTGCGTAAGCACTGACAGACAATCCTCAGCCCAAATGTCAGGTCTTGCATGGGACGAGGCTAAGGGCTTCCCATGTTCATGAACCCTAATATCAGGTTTGAGCCAACATCTTGTGTCTGGCACTACCATTTTGGGAGTAGCCCCTGTTGCATCCCTGCAAATGCTCCTAAGCCCACATCCTGGGCCCTGCACTGACCTGGCAAGGCCCTGTCTTTGTGCAAGACAGCAACAGACACTCGTTCCGGCTCTGAACCATGCTGGGCCATGACTTTGCTTACTTCACCGAGAAACAACTCTGCACCCACATCTAAGTCCCTGCAATGAACCAGGCTGGGTCCAGCACTTATTCAAGGCCCCTACCACCATAGCTGAGCCTGCATCTGACTCACGCTAGTTCCCAGACTTATGCGAGCCAACAGCAAGCTATCCTGAGCCGACAAGTAGTTACATGCCTCGGAACTATGGTGTGTACTGCCATTGTTCAGTCCATCAGAAAACATGGGCGATCCCACATCACACTCGCTACAACTCAAGAAGTTCGGGTCATATCTTTGAGCAAGACCCCGACAAACACTCCTGAGCCCTAGGACTCTAGGTCCCTGCAGTCAACCAGGATGAATCTTGCACTGGATAAGCCTGCAAACACTCCCCAGTGCACATCTGTTGTTCAAGCTTCTGAAAAATACTCCTGGGCCTACCTCTCGGTCCGTGCACTGAATCAGGCTGGGTCCTGCCCATGTGCATGACACCTACAACATTCCTTAGCACACATCTGTGTCCCTGAAGGGAACCAAGCTGGATCCTGTGCTTGTTCAAGCCCCTGAGAAAGACACCTGAGCTCATATCTAGGTTCCTTCACTGACCCAGGCTGGTCCTGTGCTTGTTCAGACACGAAAGACATGCGTGAGGCCACATATGGTCCCTTCACTGAACCAAGGTGGGCATTGTACTTGAACTAGCCCTCGACAAATATTACGGAGCCCACATTTCAGTTCCTCTACTGATCCAGACTGGGTCCTGGACTTCTTTAAACCCCAGAAAATCACTCCTGGTCCCACATAGCATATCCTGGACTGAACTCTGCTGGGTCCTGCACTGGTTCCATGCCCCGTCCAACACTCTTGAGCCCATATCTCACTCCCAGGACTCACTCATGCTGGACCCTGCCTTGAGTCAAGACTCGACAAACACTCCTGTCCCACAACGTCATCTCTGCACTGACCTAGGATGTGTCCTGCACTTGTCAAGGTGCCGGCCAACACTACTGAGCCTCTCTCTGAATCTCAGGCTAGGGCTGGCCATATTCAAGCACACGACCTACAATCCTGAGCCCACAACTCTCTCCCAGTCTCTGAAATAGCTTGTTTCCCTGTGTCCTGCCCTTGTTCAGTCCCCCAGGAAACACTCCGATCCAGCATCACACTCGCTGCACTGAACAAGCATCGACCTGCCTTTGTGCAAGACCCCAACAAACTCCCGAGCCCACATTTCGATCCCTATGCAGAGAATACTCGGTCCTGCCCTTGTTCAAGACCACAAGGAATACCTCTGAGCCTGTATCTCCGTCCCTGTACTGAATGAGGCTAAGGTCTGCCCATACTGAAGCCTCAGCGGATACTCCTGAATCGACATCTAAGGAGCTGTACTGAACCAAGCTGGCTCCAGGCCTTGTGCAAGACCCTTGCAGTGCAAGACACTTGCAAACACTCCTGGGTCTCTCTCCCTGTCTCCACACCGAATCATGCTAGGTCATGCCCTTCTTCACGGCCACAGCAAATACTTCACAACACACTTCTTGGTCACTGCACTGAACCAGGCTAGCTTCTTCTGACATGCAAGCAATGACAGACAACCCTGAGCCCAAATGTTGAGTCCTGCTCGGAACGAGGCAATGCACAGCCCATGTTCATAACCCTTAATAAAGGCCTGAGCCAACGTCTTGAACCAGGCCCTGAAGCATTTTCGGAGCTGCCCGTGTTGCACCCAAGAAAATGCTCCTGAGCCCACATCATGGGCCCTGCATTGATCCCGCTGGGGCCCGGCCTCTTTTCATACCCCCAACAAACACTCCTGAGCTGACAACTCGGGTCCGGCACTGAACCAGGCTGGGTCCTGCCTTTGTTTATGCCCCCGAGAAATATTCCTATGCCAGCATCTCTGTACCTGCCATGAACCATGCTGGGTCCTGCACGTATTCAAGGTAGCGACCAGCATACCTGAGTCTGTATCTGAAACTCATGCTAGTTACTGCCCTTATTTGAGCCACCAGCAGGCAATCCTGAGCCTACAAATAGCTCCATGCCTCAGAACTGTGGTGTGTACCGCCATTGTTCAGTCCCCTTGGAAACACAGGCCATCTCACATCCCACTCAGGGCACTCAAGAAGCCTGGGTCATGCATTTGAACAACAACCCGACAAACACTCCTGAGCCCTAGGACACTATGTCCCTGCAGTGAACTAGGCTGAATCTTTCACTGCATAAAGCTTCCGAAAATACTCCTCAGTGCACATCTGTTGTCCAAGCTTCAGAAAAATACTCCTGGGCCCACCTCTAGGTCCATGCACTGAATCAGGCTAGGTCCTGCCCTTGTGCATGACACCTACAACACTCCTTACCACACACTGGTGGCCCTGAACAGAACCAAGTTGGATCCTGCACTTGTTCAAGCCCCTAGAAACAACACCTTAACCCACATCTAGGTCGCATCACTGACCTAGACTGGTCCTGCACTTGTTCAGACACAAGACACACACATGAGCCCACATACGGTCCCTGCACTGAATCAGGTGGCCCCTGTACTTGCACAAGCCCTCGACAAATATTCCAGAGCCCACATATCCCTCTACTGATCCAGAATGAGTACTGGCCTTCTTTAAGCCCCGGATAATGGATCCTAGATCCACATCATGGTCCCTGAGCTGAATTCTGCTGGGTCCTGAACTGGTTCCATGCCCTGACCAACACTCCTGAGCCCATATCTCACTCCCAGAATCCACACAGGGTGACCCTGCCTTTAGTCAAGCCCCGACAAACATTCCTGAGCCCACTACGTCATCTCTGTGCTGACCTAGGATGGCTCCTGTTCTTGTTCAAGGTGCTGGCCAACACTGCTGAGCCTCTCTCTGAATCTCAGGCTAGTCCTGGCCATATTCAAATCACCGACCTACAATCCTGAGCCCACAACTCACTCCCTGACTCTGAACTAGGGTGTGTCCTGCCCTTGGTCAGTCCCCATAGGAAACACTACCAATCCGGCATGGCA
>NW_024074220.1:0-1100 GCF_014754425.2 Oryx dammah
TCAACGGCCCCAGTCTTGCTTGTCTTCCCTCCCCATGTGGATTAATCATCCTTTACTGATTCCTGGACAAGGCCTGCAACAGCTCTCCTGCCCTCTGGATCTTTGTCAGAGTCTCACCTAACAAGCCCAGTTCTAGAAGAGCTCACCTGTAAAGCTTTCTCGGGGCTTGCAAAGGAGCAGCTTAACCTACTGGAAAAGAAACCCCTCTGGGCCAATATCTGGCTGTTTGTTTCTGGTATCTTAGTTTCCTCACTCATAGTTTGGAACTAATTTTCATGTATTTGATTTTTGCTGTTTCTTCTGAGTTCTATTTGAGGACTACGAAGCCAAGTGTAACAGCCGCAGCTGGCTGCGATATTCCAGGTTTATTAGTCAGAGGTATTCAAGGAAACAGAACCAATAAGAGACATTTTATACCTATATCTATCTATCTATCTATATCTATATCTGTCTATCTATTTATCTATATCTTGGCTGTTGGTTTAGTCACTAAGTCGTGTCTGACTCTTGTGACCCCACAGACTGTAGCCCGCCAGGCTCCTCTGCCTATGGGATTCTCCAGGCAAGGATACTGGAGTGGGTTGCCATTTCCTTCTCCAGAGGATCTTCCCGACCCAGGAATCAGACCTGGGTCTCCTGCGTTGCAGGCAGATTCTTTACCAACTGAGCTATGAGGGAAGCCAAGAGATCTATCTATCTATCTCTCTACCTATCTTGAGGTTTATCTTGAGTTTAGTTCCCTATTTACGGAGGCTGAGAAATTCCACAGTCTCCTGCCTACAAGGTATAAAGCCAGGAAAGCCAGTGGTATAATTCAGTCCAAGTCTGAAGGCCTGTGAACCAGGGGGGGCTGGTGGTGTGAATCCTAGGTGAAGAGAAGGAGAAACCTAGGAGAAATGTTCTATCTCAAGCAGCGAGATAGGGAAAAAAGGGGAAGAATTCTTCCTTTCTCTGCTTTGGTTCCATCCGGGCCCTCGGCGGATTGGATGATGCCTACCCACACTGGGGAAGGCCTTCCGTTTTCCTAAGTCACCGATTCAAATGCTCATCTCATCCAGAAACACCCTCACAGATACAACCAGAAATAATGTCTGATTTGG
>NW_024074220.1:1110-3321 GCF_014754425.2 Oryx dammah
TTTTTTTTTTTTTTGCTTTGCAGATGTTGCGAGACAATACATCGTGTTTCATTACAAATAAATGTTAGTGTCTGCGTCTGACTCTTTCTTACTGTCATCTTTGAGCCTCCATTTCCACATTTGCAAAATGGGAATCACACCTTGCTCTCAGGGATATCTCTTGTATGGTTTTTATAAAGTGCTCAGCACACAGGAGGTACGGAGGGAATTCGTACACCATTTCCAGAATATGGGAACAGACCATTGTGGCTTCATTTAGCTGTCTCCCTACCTGTCCAGACCCCCATTTCAACCAAACGTTTGTTTCCTTTCACAGGGCTGGCAGATTTCCTCAGCTGTTACTGGGCTTCTCTTTGGAAACCAGCCTCATTGATCCTGCTATGATGCGAAGAGGTAGCCCAGCAACTCACACCTTGCCTTGCTCTGAGCCGCTTCCTGTTCTGGCCATCTCTGACGCCTTATGCTGAAGCTGATGTGGCTCAGCACCAAGTTCAGGCGCCAAGAAGGTGCTTGTTACCTGGCAGTGTGGGAAAGGTCTCCTCTCTTTCATTGTCTGTATAACGTTACTTCTTTCCTGGGCAGTGGTTAATTTGTTGACAATGTGCGGAAGAGTTTTCACAGTTGGGGTGGGGGGAAAGCGCTAAATAGAAATATGAACTCTTCTAAGGTGCATTCAGAGACGCTTCTAACCTCTAGTTTCACAGAAACCTCGGGCTCCTCTGTTGCTTTCTTAGCACGGGTTTTATCCAGAAGGAGGCATCACAGAACCTGAATTTCATTCACCGAAGGTTGAAAGGAAATCCACGTTTCTTTGTGATTGGAAACTAAAGTGTGTAGTCTTTAGAGGGCATGTTTAAAGACTTTTTGTTTATCCCTGTAATTGGTGAAATGACTTTAAAGCTGTGAAAGAGGGGGGTGGTGATAGTTTCCTACTCAGTGAAAACCTGAAACCTGAGAAACTTAGAGAAACCTGTCCTAGGCGCATGTTCCTTCACCAAGAGACATGAGGATGATCAAAACTGGCTTATTTCCTAGTCAAAACAGTTGTGAAACTTGAGAATGACCGTGAGGCCTTCTTCCCCTTCCATACACACTTGTTCCCACTGCCCATCAAAGTGATCTTGGCTGACTTCATTGGAGGCAGGGGTCAAGAAAACCTAAATGGGTGGTTTAATAGGTGAATCTGCTGTGTATTGGCGCTTACAGATGAGTCACAAGGTTGAGGATTCCCAAAAGGTGACTCTCCAATTGGTGACAGTCTCACAAATCAGGACTCTCATGGAGAGAGAAGGTAATCCTCTTGTGAACTTGAGATGGAATCTGGCTTGCTGGTTCCTTCCCAGGAATTCATTCCTAGGCCAGCCATGTCACTTAGGCTCGTGAGACAGCACCTCAGTGAATGTCTACTCACTCGTGGGAATGTTAATGTTCTATAAATTCTTGGTGTGAGGTATTCCTTTGGATACATACCACAAGTGGGATTGCTGGACTAGATGGTAGTCCTGTTTTTAATGTTTTGAGGGACTTTCACACTGTTTTCCATAGTAGCTGTACCAGTTTAATCTTGAACTGAATGAGTCTCGTGAGCGGTGGTTAGGCCACTTTTGATTGTCGGTTCTTTTCAGGAGAGGTACTGTAGAGATTAGCGGCTCAAAGGGGAAAGCACACTCCCCTGATCAGGAAAGATGGAATGACTGACTACATGCGGACCTTCGTTGGGGTGCCTAAAGCCTAGAGGTGGGGAAGGGGCTGGGAAGAGTGACCCTCTATAGAGCTGCTCTCAGAGCACAAGGAGAAAGCTGGACAGGAGGACATAGGCCCTCAGTGTGAAAGGTGCGTTGGGCTTTCTGGGGTCTAAGGTGTCTGCTACCTATTTCTCAACCCCTGGTACTGCCTGGGATCATTGCAGCACGGGGACTGAAGCTAATAGTGCACATCGCTGAGTGTGACGTGAGAGTGGATTACTTCCTGGCAAAGGTGAGACTTTCATGATGAAGGCTTCACCCTATGCTACAGCATCCCTCAGAATTTTGGACTTTGCTGTTAGGGATGTTCTTGTGTTCCTGCTTCAGTCTGTGCACTGCCTTAGGCTGTCAAAAGCGGCTCAGGAAAGGTGACCTTTCCCCCTCCTATACTGTGGCCTAGAGCAGTAATCTGGGGGAGTCTCCTGGGAGGCGCCCACTGATGTTGACTACCCTTGTTTGAGTAGAC
>NW_024074221.1:0-1247 GCF_014754425.2 Oryx dammah
CCTCTGAATGCAGGCAGAGGACATCAGGCAACCAGAAAAGCAGATCAGTGTCTTCAAAACCAGGTAGGAAAAAATATAAAAGACGAGAAAAGAGACAAAGGAGGTGGGGAGGGAGCTCCATCCCGGGAAGGGAAGCCCGTCCCGGGAAGGGAATTCTAAGAAGAGAGGTTTCCAAACACAAGGAAACACTCTACCTGCCGAGTCTAAGGCGAGCCTTGGAAACACAGAGGGCAACATAACAGGAAGGAAAAACGAATAAATAATTAAAACCAACAGATTACGAGCCCAACAGTAACTCCCCCAGCGGAAAAGCCGCGCAGACGCCTGCAGCCGCCGCTAGCAAGTGGGGGCAGGGCAGGGAAGCGCGGGAGCCGCGGGCTGCCGTGCTCGGTAAGAAGCGGGCAGAAACGCCCCACGCGTAACCAGAGCGATCGAACTTGTGCGAGCAAACCAGGCTGTGGGATAGCTACCACGCGAAAAGTGCGATCATAAGACCCCGCCAGGACCGCACACAGAACAAAGGACGGAACTGAAATAGCCGGCTGCAGACCATCCCCCGCCGGGGACAGGCAGCCAGAGCTGTAAGGGCTGGAAAGGGGCAATCGCAGCCCCGGAGAGACTACCTGAAAAGCGGCAGGCAGGCTTCTTTGCTGAGACTTCAGGGGGTGCAGGACAGTCACCACCCGCCTCACAAGGAGCGCCAGCAGTACACCCAGAAAACTGAGCAGTAGAAACAGAGAAGGGGACAAGTCCCGGCGACCGCGCTCACCAAGCTCCCGAGCTGCTCGGACCCGGGAGGGGCGCAGAGCGCAGTCCCAAACAAGTTTGTGCCTCTGAGGGTTACCTGGGCACCAAAACTGAGCGGCTTGGACCGGGGAGGTGCGCGAAGCCTGGGGCCGGCCTCGGATGGTTCCTGGCTGAGCTCCGTGGAGCCGGAGCGGTTTGTGCGTCGTGGGGGGAGACAGGTCCAGCGGGGTTGAGACGCTGTGTGCCCACGACAGTGCTATTTGTTTGCAGCATCCCCCCCCTCCCCACAGCGCAACTGAACTAGTGAGCCTAAAAAAAAAAAAAAAAAAAAGTGTCCTCCACCGCCCCCATGTGTCAGGACGGAATTCAGACCCTGAAGAGACCAGCAAACAGAAGCTAAACAGAGGGAAACGCCTTGGAAGTGACCAACACGGCCCACAACATCAGAGAAGGGCCAGATATATCTTCACAATTTTTACAATCATTCCTTTTTTTTTTTT
>NW_024074221.1:1347-3319 GCF_014754425.2 Oryx dammah
TTTTTTTTTTTTTTTGCTTTTTTTTTGGGATTTTTTTGCCTTTTATTTTTGCTTTCTTTTTTTTTTTTTTTTCTCAAACTTTTTTTTAACTGTTAAGTCTTCTATTTCTCTACTTTATATTTCTATAACTATTACTTTTCAAAAAAAAAAAAGACTACTTTTTTAAAGCAAACACCATATATAGTCTTCGCGTGGTTGTTGTTGGTATTTCATTTTTAATCTTGGGTTTTTTTTTTTTTCTTATATATATTTTTTTCCTTATTTCTTTTTCTTAATATTATTATTTTTTTTTAATCTTCTCTCTTTTTTTTCTTTCTTCCTTCTGCTTCGTCTCTTTAACATTGTATTTTTGAAAATCTAACCTCTACTCTAGGTTTTTAATCTTTGCTTTTCGGTTTTTGTTGTCAATCTTGTACATTTCATAACCCAATCTTACCTGACAGCGAGATTACTGGTTTGACCACTCTCTCCTCCTTTTGGACTCTCCTTCTTCTCCACCAGGTGGCCTCTGTCTCTCCCCCCCCCTCCCCCCATCTCTTCTATATCCAACTCTGTGATTCCCTGTGTGTTCTAGATGGTGGAGAGCACCTAAGGAACTGATTACTGGCTGGACCTGTCTCTCTCCTTTTCATTCCTCTCTCTTACCCTCCTGGCAACCTCTGTCTACTTCCTCTCTCTCCTCTCCCCTGTATAACTCCGTAAATACCGCTGAGAGGTCCAGACTATGGAGCGCACATAAGGAAGTGACTATTGATTAGCTTGCTCTCTCCTCTTTTGATCTCACCGCATCTCATTCCAGTCACCTCTAACTACCCCCTCCCTCTTCTCTTCTCCATGTAACCCAGTGAACCTCTCTGGGTGCCCCTCAATGTGGAGAAACCTTTCATCTTTAGCCTAGATACTATATCATTGGTGCTGTATAGATGGAGAAGTCTAGAGACCACTGTAAAAATAAAACCGAAAACCAGAAGCAGGAGGCTTAAGTCCAAAGCTTGAGAACATCAGAGAACTCCTGAATTCAGGGAACATTAAGCAATAGGAGCTCATCAAATGCCTCCAAACCTACACTGAAACAAAGCTCCACCCAAGGGCCAACAAGTTCCAGAGCAAGACATATCACACAAATTCTCCAGCAACACAGGAACACACCCCTGAGCTTCAATATACAGGCAGTTCAAAGTTACTCCAAAACTTTAGACGTCTCATAACCCATTACTGGTCACTCCACTGCACTCCAGAGAGAAGAAACCCAGCTCCACCCACCAGACCTCCAACACAAGCTTCCCTAACCAGGAAACCTGGACAAGCCACTGATACAACCCCACCCACAGTGAGGAAGCTCCACAATAAAGAGAACTCCACAAATTACCAGAATATAAAAAGGCCATTCCAAACGCAGCAATATAACCAAGATGAAGAGACAGAGGAATACCCAACAGGTAAAGGAGCAGGAGAAATGCCCACCAAACCAGACAAAAGAGGAAGAGATAGGGAATCTACCTGAGAAAGAATTCCGAATATTGATAGTGAAAATGATCCAAAATCTTGAAGTCAAAATGGAATCACAGATAAATACCCTAGAGACAAGGATTGAGAAGATGCAAGAAAGGTTCAATAAGGACCTAGAAGAAATAAAAAAGAGTCAATATACAATGAATAATGCAATAAATGAGATCAGAAACACTCTGGAGGCAACAAATAATAGAATAACGGAGGCAGAAGATAGGATTAGTGAAATAGAAGACAGAATGGTAGAAATAAATGAATCAGAGAGGAAAAAAGAAAAACGAATTAAAAGAAATGAGGACAATCTCAGAGACCTCCAGGACAATATGAAACGCTCCAACATTCGAATTATAGGAGTCCCAGAAGAAGAAGACAAAAAGAAAGACCATGAGAAAATCCTTGAGGAGATAATAGTTGAAAACTTCCCTAAAATGGGGAAGGAAATAATCACCCAAGTCCAAGAAAC
>NW_024074222.1:0-3319 GCF_014754425.2 Oryx dammah
TTCTGGAGAGTTTTTATCATAAATGGATGTTGAATTTTGTCAAAGGCTTTCTCTGCATCTACTGAGCTAATCATATGGCTTTTATTTTTCAATTTGTTAATGTGGTGTACTACATTGATTGATTTGCAGATATTGAAGAATCCTTGCATCCCTGGGATAAATCTCACTTGGTCATGGTGTATGATCTTTTTAATGTGTTGCTGGAGTCTGACTGCTAGAATTTTGTTAAGGATTTTTGCATCTATGTTCATCAGTGATATTGGCCCGTAGTTTTCTTTTTTTGTGGCATCTTTGTCAGGTTTTGGTATTAGGGTGATGGTGGCCTCATAGAATGAGTTTGAAAGTTTCCCTTCCTCTGCAATTTTCTGGAAGAGTTTGAGTAGGATAGGTGTTAGCTCTTCTCGAAATTTTTGGTAGAATTCAGCTGTGAAGCCATCTGGACTTGGGCTTTTGTTTGCTGGAAGATTTCTGATTACTGTTTCAATTTCCATGCTTGTGATGGGTATGTTAAGATTTTCTATTACTTCCTGGTTCAGTTTTGGAAAATTGTACTTTTCTAAGATTTGTCCATTTCTTCCGTGTTGTCCATTTTATTGGCATATAATTGCTGATAGTAGTCTCTTATGATCCTTTGTATTTCTGTGTTGTCTGTATATAGTGAAAATGAGTATACTACCCAAAACAATCTATAGATTCAATGCAATCCCTATCAGGCTACCAGTGGTATTTTTCACAGAGCTAGAACAAATAATTTCACAATTTGTATGGAAATACAAAAAACCTTGAATAGCCAAAGCAATCTTGAGAAAGAAGAATGGAACTGGAGGAATCAACCTGCCTGACTTCAGGCTCTACTACAAAGTCACAGTCATCAAGACAGTATGGTACTGGCACAGAGACAGAAATATAGATCAATGGAACAAAATAGGAAGCCCAGAGATAAATCCACGCACCTATGGACACCATATCTTTGACAAAGGAGGCAAGAATATACAATGGAGAAAAGACAATCTTTTTAACAAGTGGCGCTGGGAAAACTGGCCAACCACTTGTAAAAGAATGAAACTAGATCACTTTCTAACACCATTCACAAAAATAAACTCAAAATGGATTAAAGATCTAAACGTAAGACCAGAAAGTATAAAACTCCTAGAGGAGAACATAGGCAAGACACTCTCCGACACAAATCACAGCAGGATCCTCTATGGCACACCTCCCAGAATATTAGAAATAAAAGCAAAAATAAACAAATGGGACCTAATTAAACTTAAAAGCTTCTGCACAACAAAGGAAACTGTAAGCAAGGTCAAAAGACAGCCTTCTGAATGGGAGAAAATAATAGCAAATGAAGCAACTGACAAACAACTAATCTCAAAAATATACAAGCAACTCCTGCAGCTCAATTCCAGAAAAATAAATGACCCAATCAAAAAATGGGCCAAAGAACTAAATAGACATTTCTCCAAAGAAGACATACAAATGGCTAACAAACACATGAAAAGGTGCTCAACATCACTCATTATCAGAGAAATGCAAATAAAAACCACAATGAGGTACCATTTCATGCCAGTCAGAATGGCTGTGATCCAAAAGTCTACAAGCAATAAATGCTGGAGAGGGTGTGGAGAAAAGGGAAGCCGCTTACACTGTTGGTGGGAGTGCAAACTAGTACAGCCACTATGGAGAACAGTGTGGAGAGTCCTTAAAAAACTGAAAATAAAACTGCCTTATGACCCAGCAATCCCACTGCTGGGCATACACACCGAGGAAACCAGAATTGAAAGAGACACGTGGACCCCAATGTTCATCACAGCACTGTTTACAATAGCCAGGACATGGAAGCAACCTAGATGTCCATCAGCAGATGAATGGACAAGAAAACTGTGGTACATATACACAATGGAGTATTACTCAGCCATTAAGAAGAATACATTTGAATCCATTCTAATGAGGTGGATGAAACTGGAGCCTATTATACAGAGTGAAGTAAACCAGAAAGAAAAATACCAGTACAGTATACTAATGCATATATATGGAATTTAGAAAGATGGTAATGATAATCCTGTATGCAAGACAGTAAAAGAGACACAGATGTATAGAACAGTCTTTTGGACTCTGTGGGAGAGGAAGAGGGTGGGATGATTTGGGAGAATGGCATTGAAACATGTATATTATCATATAAGAAACGAATCACCAGTCCAGGTTCTATGCAGAATACAGGATGCTCGGGGCTGGTGCACTGGGATGACCCAGAGGGATGGTACAGGGAGGGAGGTGGGAGAGGGGTTCAGGATATGTAACACATGTACACTGTGGCAGATTCATGTTGATATATGGCAAAATCAATACAATATTGTAAAGTAATTAGCCTCCAATTAAAATAAATAAATTTAAAAAAAAAAACAGAGAGAGAGGTGGTTGATGTGTGTTGTTGTCTTAGCAAGTCTTTCTCTCTTCAGGAAGTTAAAACAATAGGGCAACATATTCATGAAACCTTCCTTGTGGTCCAGGGGTTAAGAATTTTCCTTGCAAGCAGGGGGCACAGGTTTGGCCTCCAGATGGGAAACTAAGATCCTACATGCCACGGAGCAGCTGAGCCTGTGTGTGGCAATTTCTGAGCCCCTGGGCCACAACCAGAGAGTCCGTGTGCTGCAAAGAAAGATCCCACATGATGCAACAAAGATCCTGTGTGCTGCAGCTAAAACACAGCCAAATAAATAAATACTAAAAAAAAAAAGGCACAATGTATTTAGAATGATTAATCACATATCTCACTAATATGGAGTTTGGTTCTTTGAAGACCACAAGTTGCATGTGTGTTGTGGGGCAATGGAAGAATGAATGGAAAACAGATATGACTAAAATGAAAGGAACTGGCCCAGTAACATGGTGACCATTTAAACAATAACTGGGATGGTGCTAGAGACATGGATGGTCAACACATAACATTTTAAGAGAGCATTTCTGACAAAGTCAGTGGGTTTAAATGAGAACATGGTTAGGTGATTCTCACTTGATGAGAAGGTTATTGCTTTTGAAAAGAAATCCCAGAGCCAGTTTCATGTCTCTGTTCCTTAGGCTGTAGATGAAGGGGTTCAGCATGGGGGTCACCACTCTACATCAGTGAGGCAATCACGTCTGTGTCATTGGACTTGCCTGATGAGGTAGAAAAGTACAGTGCCATAATGGTTCCATAGAATAGAGACACCACAGAGAGGTGGGAGCCACAGGTGGACAGGGCTTTGCAGAGCCCCTTGGTAGAAGGGACCCTTAGGATGGAGGCCCCAGTGAGACCATAAGAGACCAGGATGCCACTCAG
>NW_024074223.1:0-3319 GCF_014754425.2 Oryx dammah
TTCTGGAGAGTTTTTATCATAAATGGATGTTGAATTTTGTCAAAGGCTTTCTCTGCATCTACTGAGCTAATCATATGGCTTTTATTTTTCAATTTGTTAATGTGGTGTACTACATTGATTGATTTGCAGATATTGAAGAATCCTTGCATCCCTGGGATAAATCTCACTTGGTCATGGTGTATGATCTTTTTAATGTATTGCTGGAGTCTGACTGCTAGAATTTTGTTAAGGATTTTTGCATCTATGTTCATCAGTGATATTGGCCCGTAGTTTTCTTTTTTTGTGGCATCTTTGTCAGGTTTTGGTATTAGGGTGATGGTGGCCTCATAGAATGAGTTTGAAAGTTTCCCTTCCTCTGCAATTTTCTGGAAGAGTTTGAGTAGGATAGGTGTTAGCTCTTCTCGAAATTTTTGGTAGAATTCAGCTGTGAAGCCATCTGGACTTGGGCTTTTGTTTGCTGGAAGATTTCTGATTACTGTTTCAATTTCCATGCTTGTGATGGGTATGTTAAGATTTTCTATTACTTCCTGGTTCAGTTTTGGAAAATTGTACTTTTCTAAGATTTGTCCATTTCTTCTGTGTTGTCCATTTTATTGGCATATAATTGCTGATAGTAGTCTCTTATGATCCTTTGTATTTCTGTGTTGTCTGTATATAGTGAAAATGAGTATACTACCCAAAACAATCTATAGATTCAATGCAATCCCTATCAGGCTACCAGTGGTATTTTTCACAGAGCTAGAACAAATAATTTCACAATTTGTATGGAAATACAAAAAACCTTGAATAGCCAAAGCAATCTTGAGAAAGAAGAATGGAACTGGAGGAATCAATCTGCCTGACTTCAGGCTCTACTACAAAGTCACAGTCATCAAGACAGTATGGTACTGGCACAGAGACAGAAATATAGATCAATGGAACAAAATAGGAAGCCCAGAGATAAATCCACGCACCTATGGACACCATATCTTTGACAAAGGAGGCAAGAATATACAATGGAGAAAAGACAATCTCTTTAACAAGTGGCGCTGGGAAAACTGGCCAACCACTTGTAAAAGAATGAAACTAGATCACTTTCTAACACCATTCACAAAAATAAACTCAAAATGGATTAAAGATCTAAACGTAAGACCAGAAAGTATAAAACTCCTAGAGGAGAACATAGGCAAGACACTCTCCGACACAAATCACAGCAGGATCCTCTATGGCACACCTCCCAGAATATTAGAAATAAAAGCAAAAATAAACAAATGGGACCTAATTAAACTTAAAAGCTTCTGCACAACAAAGGAAACTGTAAGCAAGGTCAAAAGACAGCCTTCTGAATGGGAGAAAATAATAGCAAATGAAGCAACTGACAAACAACTAATCTCAAAAATATACAAGCAACTCCTGCAGCTCAATTCCAGAAAAATAAATGACCCAATCAAAAAATGGGCCAAAGAACTAAATAGACATTTCTCCAAAGAAGACATACAAATGGCTAACAAACACATGAAAAGGTGCTCAACATCACTCATTATCAGAGAAATGCAAATAAAAACCACAATGAGGTACCATTTCATGCCAGTCAGAATGGCTGTGATCCAAAAGTCTACAAGCAATAAATGCTGGAGAGGGTGTGGAGAAAAGGGAAGCCGCTTACACTGTTGGTGGGAGTGCAAACTAGTACAGCCACTATGGAGAACAGTGTGGAGAGTCCTTAAAAAACTGAAAATAAAACTGCCTTATGACCCAGCAATCCCACTGCTGGGCATACACACCGAGGAAACCAGAATTGAAAGAGACACGTGGACCCCAATGTTCATCACAGCACTGTTTACAATAGCCAGGACATGGAAGCAACCTAGATGTCCATCAGCAGATGAATGGACAAGAAAACTGTGGTACATATACACAATGGAGTATTACTCAGCCATTAAGAAGAATACATTTGAATCCATTCTAATGAGGTGGATGAAACTGGAGCCTATTATACAGAGTGAAGTAAACCAGAAAGAAAAATACCAGTACAGTATACTAATGCATATATATGGAATTTAGAAAGATGGTAATGATAATCCTGTATGCAAGACAGTAAAAGAGACACAGATGTATAGAACAGTCTTTTGGACTCTGTGGGAGAGGAAGAGGGTGGGATGATTTGGGAGAATGGCATTGAAACATGTATATTATCATATAAGAAACGAATCACCAGTCCAGGTTCTATGCAGAATACAGGATGCTCGGGGCTGGTGCACTGGGATGACCCAGAGGGATGGTACAGGGAGGGAGGTGGGAGAGGGGTTCAGGATATGTAACACATGTACACTGTGGCAGATTCATGTTGATATATGGCAAAATCAATACAATATTGTAAAGTAATTAGCCTCCAATTAAAATAAATAAATTTAAAAAAAAAAACAGAGAGAGAGGTGGTTGATGTGTGTTGTTGTCTTAGCAAGTCTTTCTCTCTTCAGGAAGTTAAAACAATAGGGCAACATATTCATGAAACCTTCCTTGTGGTCCAGGGGTTAAGAATTTTCCTTGCAAGCAGGGGGCACATGTTTGGCCTCCAGATGGGAAACTAAGATCCTACATGCCACGGAGCAGCTGAGCCTGTGTGTGGCAATTTCTGAGCCCCTGGGCCACAACCAGAGAGTCCGTGTGCTGCAAAGAAAGATCCCACATGATGCAACAAAGATCCTGTGTGCTGCAGCTAAAACACAGCCAAATAAATAAATACTAAAAAAAAAAAGGCACAATGTATTTAGAATGATTAATCACATATCTCACTAATATGGAGTTTGGTTCTTTGAAGACCACAAGTTGCATGTGTGTTGTGGGGCAATGGAAGAATGAATGGAAAACAGATATGACTAAAATGAAAGGAACTGGCCCAGTAACATGGTGACCATTTAAACAATAACTGGGATGGTGCTAGAGACATGGATGGTCAACACATAACATTTTAAGAGAGCATTTCTGACAAAGTCAGTGGGTTTAAATGAGAACATGGTTAGGTGATTCTCACTTGATGAGAAGGTTATTGCTTTTGAAAAGAAATCCCAGAGCCAGTTTCATGTCTCTGTTCCTTAGGCTGTAGATGAAGGGGTTCAGCATGGGGGTCACCACTCTACATCAGTGAGGCAATCACGTCTGTGTCATTGGACTTGCCTGATGAGGTAGAAAAGTACAGTGCCATAATGGTTCCATAGAATAGAGACACCACAGAGAGGTGGGAGCCACAGGTGGACAGGGCTTTGCAGAGCCCCTTGGTAGAAGGGACCCTTAGGATGGAGGCCCCAGTGAGACCATAAGAGACCAGGATGCCACTCAG
>NW_024074225.1:0-3315 GCF_014754425.2 Oryx dammah
AGCGAACTGCGCCTCAGGTGCGCGCTGAGTGGACCTACTCTCCCGCCCCAGCGCCCAGCTGGTCCTGCTCTCGGGACCAGAAGGTCTGGGTCCCGCGAAGGAGGCCCTGGGCCCCGTGCTCTGCCGCCTCCCCCTCAGCAGACGAGGCCCGAAACCTGCTGCTCTGAGCAGCGCAGGTCCGTGGACCACAGGGAGGTGGGGGACGAGCCCGGGGCGTCCCCGCAGGACCCTGCGGCTCTGCCGGTCAATGGGCATCGGAGGCCCGGCCCCGCCGCCAAGCGACCCAAGCACTGCCACCCCCTGTCGGGTCACCCTGGGTCTCGAGGTAAAAGGCAGAAGCTGCGCCCGCTGAGTTCTGCCCCACGAGGGGGCTTCGGACCGCACGTCTCGTCCCTGTGAATAATGGTCCGGGGGCTGTGATGTCATTGACCAGCCAGGGTGACAGCTTTCCGGGCGGGGTTCCAGACCGGAATGGGAAGTACTATATTTTATTCAGGTGCCCTATTATTCGCAGTTTTGATTGATCCTATTTCAGTTTATTTCAGAACTTCTCGCTCCTAAGTCTCTTTTGCACACGAAAAAACGCTGTTAGGCTAAGACTTGAACCTTGACTCCAGGAAATCTTGTCCTTTCATCCCAAACTCAGCCAGAAAGAGGAGTCTGGGCGGTGTATTCCAGCATCTGAGATCAGCGGTCGGTCAGCCATGCCTTTGACACACTTGCAGATCTTATCGCCAGGGCCAGAATAGTGAATATATTCTATGTAGTCAGATTTGAGTTGGAAACAACATTCACTTTTTTATCATTGTAAAATTGACTTTTTTTTTTTTTTAATTTACTTTTTAAATGTCACCTCTAGACATTGGAAAAACGATGTAAGTTTTGTGGAACAATCGTATAGATAAGAACTATAAAACAATAATTTATATGTACCATGGAACTGTGACAAAAGTTTTTAAAAATCTGCTTTCCTTAATTGTGTTATTATTGGCATTCTTGCTATTTATTCCTTTTCCAAATGATGTGGGGAAAAGCAAAGGAGATTGTATGAAATCTTGTATTTCTGTTACTCCCAGTGTCCTTAAAAACAAAGATACTGGTATACAGAAAAGAGGCAGATGAAAGATAAACATTCAATAAAGCCTGACATTCTGAATTTGAATATATACATTCATAAAAAGATGAGTATTTCCTATCTCTCTCCACTGGAAATGCCTAGAAATAAACGAAATCCAGTAAGCATCTTAAGGTTACAATTTGATTTGGGAATAACATTTTGCACAAAAGGAAACCCGAGCTTCTTAGAATAACGACTGAGTCCAGGTCAGGGGCAGAAAATATTCAGGATCAAAGAGAAGCCCCTTGTCATAGTGTTATCAAGAAAGGTCTCAAATACTATTAGAAGGTCTCAAATACTATTTTCAAAAGAATTGAGGAGCCAGCTTAAAGGCACTTTCATTGCCAAAAGAGAGATAATTTGAGTTTGATAAGAGCTATATTGCAGTGAATTGAAATACTTCACGGTGTTTGAAATTTTGAATTCACATTAGCACACAGGGGAAAAAAAGAAATAAACGAATTGGTGACCACAGAGGATACTTGGAGTATTGCTCATTAAGCTGCAGTTTTCTTTACAGAGGGTACCATTGAGTAACTAAACAGTATGTAGTATTTAGGAGAAGTTTCTTTTTATGCAAGTATTCCAGTTAAATACTACATGATGATGGAATATAACCATTTCATGCCGCATAATCAGTAAATGGATTGAGAGGTCTTGAACTAAAAGGGCTGGTAATACTATCTGAAGAAACACACAGGACTTGATGTGCCTCCTCATCAGAGAGCACACACCACTTCGGAAGTAGTCTTGCCAGGATTGCAAGTGTGACTCTCATCAGTCTCTGTATCTACAGGTCCAAAGTAGGGACCACTAGACATATGGCTGTTGAATAGTTACAAAGTAGTAGGACTGAGGACCTGGATGTTCATTTATAATTCATGTACTGTCACCTTAAAAGTTGGAGACATGCACAATATTTTTCTATTAAACACAACTTTAAAATATTGGTAGACTTCTATTTCCTTTGTTAGTGTGCTTAGTTGCTCAGTTTTATCCAACTCTTTTGGATCCGTGGATCATATCCCGCCAGATCATATGATCATTTATCATCATTTGATCATATATCATCATATATCATGGATCATATCTCTGTCCATGGGATTTCCCAGGCTCGAATACTGGAGTGGGTTGCCATTTCCTATTCCAGAGGATCATCTTGACCAAGGGATTGAATCCGCATTTCTTGTGTCTCCTGCATTGGCAGGCGAGTTATTGGGAACCCCCATATTTCCTTTAAGGTATAGATCAGCTATGTAGAAGTACATATTAAAGTACACCCCAGTATACAGTTTAGACTGCGGGAATGCTACAGAAAAACCAACTCAGTTTCTTCAACAAATGAATGATTTAAAGGGGAAATAAAGGGCAGCAATAGACCAAGAGAGATGGAGAGCGGGTGAGAGAGAGAGAGCAAGGAAGGAAGGAAGGAAAGAAGAAATTGAAGGTAGGCATACATGTAAGAGACTTAAATGCATTATCTTAGTGATTCCAGTTCGTGGATTCTATTTGGATCCAAAAAAGAATACTAACTTAGAAACAATAATGGAGGAGCAAGAGGGGGGCTTCTCTGGTTAAGAATTTGCCTAGCAATGCAGAGGACACAGGTTTGATCCCTGGTCCCGGAAGATCCCACATGCTGTGGGGCTCCTAAGCCCACAAACTGCAACAACTGAGCGCATGGGCAGCAACGAGTGAAGCCCAAGAAACCAGCAAAGCACACAAAAGTAGCTCCCCCTCTCCACACCTGGAGAAGCCCTGCGCCAAGCTCTAAAGACCCAGGACAGCCATAAATAAATAAATTAATTAAAAAAAACCTATGTGGTGAAATAAGCCAAAAAAATGCTGCATTTTAGAAATGGAAAATTTGAATAGTCCTTTATGATATTAAAGATTTTGAATAAATTTATGATTATAATGCCATGATGATAATACTTTCAAAAAGAGTTCTCATTGAGGGGAAACATGCTGACATAATTATAGATGAAACATGATGTCTGAGATTTCCTTTAAAAAAAAATAGGAAAAGGTAAGTGCATGGATTGCAGTAAGACAAGTTCAACCATAAGCTGGTAATTG
Source organism: Oryx dammah (assembly GCF_014754425.2). Classification (NCBI taxonomy): domain Eukaryota; kingdom Metazoa; phylum Chordata; class Mammalia; order Artiodactyla; family Bovidae; genus Oryx; species Oryx dammah. Next base: position 3,197 of record NW_024074225.1, read on the forward strand.
TAGACCATGCCTGAAAAGATGGGCGTGTTCTGTTATGTCTACTTTTGTGTACTCTTGAAACTTCAGATTTGAAAAAGGATGATAGGAGAACACAGGACCACCTAGAATAATAGTAGCTG
>NW_024074226.1:0-3315 GCF_014754425.2 Oryx dammah
CTTTGTCTGTAATGACTGACCATGAAGATCGGGAGAGTCAGAAGAAGCCGATACTCCAGGAATCCTCTTTACATCCTAGCCTGATTGATTAATGTGGAGGGGAAAACGGTCGGCTTCATGGTGGATACAGGAGCCCAATACTCAGTCCTCAATCAAAAATTCGGGCTGATGTCCAAGAAGACTAGCTTGGTCCAGGGAGCCACTGGGACAAAAAGATATTACTGGACTACTAAACGAAAAGTGGACTTGGGAGCCCAATGGGTGTCCCACTCATTTCTGGTGATCCCAGAATGTCTGGCCCTTTTATTAGGAAGAGACCTATTGTCCAAAGTCAATGCGCAAATTCACTTTGACTCTGGAGGGATATCAGTCACAGACGGGCTTGGACAACCAATTCATGTTTTATCCCTGGCACTGAGAGATGAATACAGACTATATTCACCAAAAACCCCTGCAGCTGTGGACCCGGCTATGCTACAATAGATCCAAAAATACCCTTTGGCCTGGGCCGAGATGGCAGGAGTAGGACTGGCAAAACAAAGACCTCCCATCATTGTTGAATTAAAAGCAAATGCTACCCCTGTGAAGGTAAAGCAGTACCCCATGAGTCAGGAGGCCCGGCAAGGAATCACGCCACACATACAGTGCCTCCTGAAGGTAGGGATTCTTAAAAAGTGCCGGTCCCCATGGAATACTCCCCTGCTGCCTGTGAAAAAGCCCGGGGGAACGGACTTTAGACACGTCCCAGATCTTCGTGAAGTCAACAAACGGGTGAGTGACATTCATCCCACTGTCCCTAACCCATACACCCTCCTGAGCGGCTTGCCACCAGACTACATCTGGTGTACAATCTTGGACTTAAAAGATGCCTTTTTCAGTTTGCCTCTGGCCCCCCAGAGCCAAGAGATATTCGCATTTGAATGGACTGATGAAGACAGTCAAACTGTAGGACAGCTGATCTCGCCTTCCACAGGGATTTAAAAACTCGCCGACGTTGTTCAACGAGGCTCTAGGCGAGGACCTCTATCCCCAAGCCAATGACCACCCATTTGGGAGAGAAAAAGACTTTGACGCTTCTACAAGCAGCACAGCTGTGGTTTCCCCAACAAAAGAAAACCATACAGGACATAGTCTGCACCTGCAAGGCCTGTCAGATGATGAGACCAGGAAAAGGACAGCACACGGGTGTAAGATACCGGGGGGAAAGGCTGGGACAGCATTGGGAGATAGATTTTACAGAGGTAAGGCCAGGCAAGTATGGCTATCGTTACCTGTTAGTTTTGGTTGATACATTTTCTGGGTGGGTAGAAGCTTACCCCACTAAAAAGGAGACAGCAATAATACTGGCTAAGAAGCTCCTAGAAGAGATAATACCTAGGTTTGGGCTGCCAGCATCTATTGGCTCTGATAATGGACCTGAATTTGTGAGCAAAATTGTTAAAGGACTGGTCTTATCCCTGGGGACCAAATGGAAGCTACATTGCAAGTACAGTCCCCAGAGCTCAGGACAAGTAGAAAGAATGAATTGGACCCTAAAAGAAACTTTAACAAAGCTGGCAATAGAGACTGGCTGGGACTGGGTAACCCTCCTTCCCTTTGCGCTTTTTTGGGAATGCAGTACCCCCAATAAACTAGGTTTGACTCCCTTTGAAATTGTATATGGAAGTCCACCCCCCATTTGTTCAGTGTTTGAGGGAAAGACTAAACCATCTCCCTCACTACGCACATTCCAACAAGAGATGCTGGCTTCAAGTAAAGTGCATAAACATATCTGGTCACTGATATGAGAAGTTCATGAGGGCCAGAGTAAAGGAACAATCCCGTCCCATGATATGGGCCCGGGAGATTGGGTCTGGGTTAAGAGACACCAGTCAAAAACCTTAGAGCCAAGATGGAAGGGCCCCTATGTTGTTCTCCTTACCACCCCCACTGCCCTAAAGGTGGACGGAATTGGACCCTGGGTGCACTGCAACCACGTGCGTCGTGCCACCCCAGAGGAACCAACCCCTTAAAAACGAAGCTCGTCCGCCAGCTGGCCCCAGATGAATCCCCCGACTCTCCTGTTGGTGGCCCTCCTTCTCCACTCCAGAACTGCTGGTGCTAACCCACATCAACCTGCTAAGATCACCTGGATGCTTCGTAATGGACTAACCCATGAGGTACTCAATTGGACTACTGGAATCCCCCCAATACTTGGTGGCCAGATTTATTCTTCGACCTTGGACCTTTGTAAAAAGAACATATCAGTACAGTTCAAGTGATGATGCTGAGACAACAATATCAAGCAATGTCTCAGAATGAAGAGGAGGATTCCTCTCCATGATCAAAGGACAGGAGGGAATGTTGGGACCTAACAAATGCCATGATAGGCTTCAGGGACTAAGGTAGGACTCACGGTAAAAGCTGAGTCATTGCCCAGTGAGGTCATCCCCACGGATGCCAGGACCTGTCTAATCAGCATACTCCCCGTAACCCGGTTTGAGTTTATCAGGACATAAAAGACATCCCCCTGCAGCCAGTAGCCAATTAGTAAATACCAGGAAACCTCTGCAGCCAATAAAGATTAGCCAATTAGTAAATACTAGGAAACCCCCGCAGCCAATCAGCCCTTGCCAACTCTCTGTTCTAAAACCTATAAATACTGCTGTAAATCTGGGCTCAGGGCTCCTTGCTCCACTCCACTGCATTGGATGTGGCGGGATCCCTAGCTTGAGCTAGAAATAAAACCCCTTCATGCTTTTGCATTGCTGTGGACATCTTATTCTCTCGGTTTTGGGGACTCAGACTCTGGGCATAACATTTGGGGGCTCGTCCGGGATCCCTTTAACTGGGAAGAATAACACTCTCCTGGTAGAAGGGGTTTCCTCACTAGGAGGAAAGATATTTGAACACCGGTGTTAAGTCTGGTTAAGTCCAGCATAAGGCCGAGGCCCAGCATACGCACTGGAAGGCAGCTGGCTCTTGTTAAGCCTAATCAGAGGTGAATTAGTCATCCTTGCCAGTGTAAGACCGAGGCCCAGTGAGCGCGCTGGAAGGCAACTGGCAGCTAGCATAAGACTGGGGCCCAGCATTCGTGCTGGAAGGCAGCTGGTTCTGTGAGGGATTGGGGAGGAACATCTCTCCTGACTGAATCTGGTGGTCAGTGGACGCCCTTCAGTGAGATAACATTGGGAAGCAAGACAACAGTAACCCGGGATAGACCTAGTTCTATGTTTTCGGCCGATATTTGTTTGTCTTCTGTCTGTCACCTTTCTTTGTGTGCCGGCGCCATTTTTGTTTTTTTTTTGTGTGTTCATTGTGAGCTCCGTCATTATG
>NW_024074227.1:0-815 GCF_014754425.2 Oryx dammah
CTCCCTAAAGGACAGTCTTGGTTCAGGAGTGAGGACACGAAGGGAGGGGTCCAGGTGGTGGAGGAGGGCCCCCAGGACGCTGCTCTTGAGACGAAGTTGTTGACATGGAGAGAGTCCTCCCCTGGGTCTCTCATCCTCTGTCCAGGTGTCACTGTGGGTCAAGTTTACTGACATTTTTGTTGTGTACTTTCCCATCCATCCTAGCCTGGACCTCAGGTCTAGGCACTGACCCCTGGACAGAGGAGCAGGAAGTGAGAGGCAAGACTGTTGCTCACGGCTGAGAGCTCTCATGCCCCCTGGGGCCCAGGTGCAGGAAAGTCACTCTCCAGTGAGCACCCTGCTCCCCACGTGGGCAAAGGCCAGTGGGGGAGGTTCCCAGGCTGCCTGGCCAGGAGCCTGGAGCCCTGGCTGAGCCTGAGAGGCTGTCCCAGGAAAGGCAGGAACAGCATCCTGGGCCTCAGCTCAGCCCAGTGATGGCCGAGGAGCCTGAACGCCAGACTTGAGGCCAGGGGCCCGAACAGGGACCCCCCGCGTCACTACTGGCCTCAGAGAGGAGAGCTGCTGGGCCCAGGACACATACTGGGTGCTCTGAGGAGTCCAGCGTCAGACAGAACTGTACTGTGTTCCTCTCGTTCTGCCCCGACCCATCATGGACTCTGACCCCAGGGCACCTGCCCCTGGCACTGGGGATTTCTGCTCAAGTGGAGAAAATCAGACAACGTGTTGCTGCCAAGGAAAGCCGGAGAAGGGGTGAACTAAGAAAGACGTGAACAGCTTTTTCTGGACCTAGCTCCGTGGTGTGGCTGAGCACAGTC
>NW_024074227.1:825-3313 GCF_014754425.2 Oryx dammah
GGGCTGTAGGCGCCCAGGGCTGGGAGGTCCCATCCAGGAGCCCTGAGCAGTGGTTGCCTGGCAGTGTCAGGGCCTGGGCCCAGCTCTCGCCCCACTAACCACCTCAGGAATGGCCCTCGCGCGCCCCCTGGTGTCCAGGCCCGGACACGCTTCCTGCGACCCGGTGACCCGAGCCCTCAGGGACAGCTCCTGCCCCTGCTCTGGGCACTGTCCCCGCCTCAGAGCCAGTTCAGGGGCCTCCTCTGGGTCCGCTGTGACCTCAGGCCCCCTGTGTGCTCCCCTGAGGCCCCCAGGCCGAGTCTGTCCACGTCTCCCTGGGCTGCTCGGGGTCAGGACTGAGAGGGCTTCTGGGGCACAAGTTCCTCCCGCATCAGGATGAGGTCAGGGCAGTGCTGGCCCCGGGGAGGCCCGTCCCCTTCTGGGCAGGATAGCGGGTCCCTCCTCTGTGGGTCCCCTCCCTGGTGGCCGGAGCCCTGCTTCCTCTGTGCGTCCCCTCAGCCGTGAGGAGGAGGGGGCTCGTCTCTGTCGAGGTGGGAAGGTGGAGGGGGAGAGGCCGGGGACGGGACTCTGGACTCCTGACTGTCTGGATCTTCACTGCGTGTGAAGCTCTCCACACAGTGGACTCCCGTCGCTGTGTCCTCTCTTACGAAGTGACCCCTACTAGGCGTCTCTCCTGCGGGCACAGGGTACAGGCTGCCGGGAGCGGGGCTGTGATACTCGTGGCACTTTTTACTGAGACTCTGAAAGGCCCTGAGCAGCGCCTGTTCCCAGGGAGCCTGATGTGTGGTGGGTGGAAGGACCAGTCCTCGCAACCAGTGGGTCCGAGAAGATACCGTCCAGGGGAAGTTTGGCTGGAGAAGAACGGCCCGACTGTAGTCTGTCCTGCGCTGCACGAGTGTGTTACACTGGAGGTGTGACTGTGAGACTTTTATAAATATGTATGTATCTGTTTGTCTGGGTGGTGTCTTAACTGTGGCCTGTGGTATCTTAGTTCCCCGACCAGGGATGAAACCAGGCTGACTGCCCTGGGATCGTGGAGTCTTAGCCACTGGACCACCTGGGAATTCCCTGAGGTAGTAAATGTATGAAACTATGTTAATGGATTAGTGAAAATGTTAAGGTCATTACTTTAAATACGTGCCTGAGTTTAATTGAAGGACAATCTATGCTTATTTCAACTTTTCATTGACAAGAGTTCCATATCTGAAATATAATTATCTTTGTAAGTTTATTTTCTTATTAAGAAAATATTAAATAAATGACACAAGGTGAATTCTTTGAAAATTTTTATTAAAATTAAGTAACAGATATTTCCATTATTAATTTTGGGGTTTCTGAGCGAAGCAGAGCAGGAATCAGCTTCTTTCTGCCACTTATAGCATCTCCACTGCGGGATTTTTATCTCTGATTAGGAAGATGTGTGTCAAAACATGGCAGTCTGTGCGATCAGAGCCATGGGTGAGTCTCAGATCTGAGACGAGGGGCAGTACGTGACAGGTCAGATCTGTTGTTCTCTGGAAGCTCGGAAGTGACCACAGGAGGTTAGCGGGAGTTGGACACGGTCCAGGCAGAGCAGCAGTGACAGCTGCATGAGGGCGGGCACAGGGCCGCTGTGGGCCTGAAGCCCCTGGTGAACACCAGTGTTTTGGTGACAGTCGCAGTTCTAATCAGCCTCATCCTGAGTCTGCAGCCCAGAGATGAGCAGGGGCCCTTCACTGGCTGAGGCAGCCTTGGATCCAGAGAAGTGACTGGGGAGCCCGGAGGCCTGGGGCCTATTGGAGTCTGACTTGAACATCAGGAGGTCCTGAGGAGGGCTCCCTGGCTTCTGCTGGAAACAGGATATTTGCTAGCCACCAACATTGGCCCACTGTGCAGGGTGCAGTCTGAGAGTCTGGCTGATGCTCCCGGAGATGCCCAGAGGGAGGCCGGCTGAGTCAGCACAGGCTGGGAGAGGGAACCCGCAGACACAGACACAAGGAGACGGGGCAGGAACTGCAGGAAAACCTTCGAAAAACCCGGGATATCACACTTTCCTGGGCTTCCCTGGGGGCTCAGCTGTCAAACAACCTGCCTGCAACACGGGAGACCTGGGTTCCCTCCCTGGGTCGGGAAGATCCTCTGGAGAAGGGAAAGGCTACCCGCTCTAGAATTCTGGCCTGGAGGATTCCATGGGCTGGATAGTCCGTAGTTTCACAAAAAGTCGGCACGACTGGGTACCTTTCACTTTCACATCATACTTTCCTAGGAAGATACTACTTTGGTCTCGTAGAAAATATAAGTAAGGAGATTAATTTTTTCCAGGGAAACCTGGAAATTTTATCATTGAATTACTCCACAAAAGACATAATATATACTTATTTACCAGAAATATCTAACAAATATCTAGCAAACTCCAGCAACTACTTTGTTCCCATAGATTTGCTTGGTATGTTTATTTTATAAAACATTGCAAACGATGTAAAATTTCCTAGTTCTTTGAGAAAGCAGT
>NW_024074228.1:0-3311 GCF_014754425.2 Oryx dammah
CACCATTCCCAACGTGCACAAAATTTCTCAGTCCACTCCAGAAGAACCTGATTTCCCCGCACTGCCTGGACTTTCACACCGAGGATTGACTCACACCACAGTGGCACGTGTGACAGCCCTGTGGGAAACCTTCGTGGGAAAGCGTCCATGGAATACCGCAGATCCCTGTATCAAGGCGACGGGAAGCCTGTCGCGGCTGTTCCATCTCGTGAGGAATGCGGACGTGCATGTCCCCACTAAACACTAGGACAGACTCCCCTGTGGTTGCCTCCGGAAGTACCCAAGATCCATGTCAACAGTGGAGAGGAATCCTCAGGTTCCGTCATATACTCCAGAGGAGGACTTAGGCCATGGCACGGAATGCAGTGGAATCCCGACAAGCGCCTAGAAAGTAGCATGGAGACTGGCCTTTCCTGAGGCCACAAGGGAGGGTCCCAGAGGTCAACGTCGTAACTCGAGAAGGTCCCGCTACAACTCGAGAAAATCAACGAGGTTCTCCCCTCCAGGGCAGATGAGGCCCTTTTCCGCTGAGGCGTCTCGAGGCAAATCACACCTTCCCTCTTGAAATTCGAAAGGGACTCTCACAACCTTGTTGCAACACAAGAAGTTCCCCTACATAAACCCCTCCACTCGAGAGGAACACCGAAGGTCCCGCCCACATCAAGAGGAGCACCCTTTCCTCCTCATAGCTCGACATGAGGGTTCCTTTCCTGCTTCATCGGGAAAGGATTCCCGGCTTTCCTGGCGCATCTCGGAGGATTCGCTCTCCACAGGAAAGTCGAGAGGAACTCCAGGGCTGGTGCCACCATTCCTAATGTGCACAAAATGTCTCAGTCCACTCCAGAAGAACCTGATTTCCCCGCACTGCCTCGACTTGCACGTCGACGATCGACTCACACCACAGTGGCACGTGTGACAGCCCTGTGGGAAACCCTCGTGGGAAAGCCTCCATATAATGCCACAGATCCCTGTATCAAGGCGACGGGAAGCCTGCCGCGGCTGATCCAGCTCGTGAGGAATGCGGACGTGCATGTCCCCTCTCGAGACGAGGACTGACTCCCCTGTGGATTCTTCAGAAGTACCCCAAGATCCATGTCATCACTGGAGAGGAATCCTCAGGTACCATCATAGACTCCACACGAGGTCTTAGGCCCCGGCACCGAGTGCAGAGGAATCCGGACAGGCTCCTCAAAACTCGCATGGAGACGGGCCTTTCCTGAGGCCACAAGGGAGGGTCCCAGCAGTCCCCGTCGTAACTCGAGAAGGTCCCGCCGCAACTCGAGAAACTCCAGGAGGTTCTCTCCTCAAGGCTAGATGAGGCACTTTTCCGCTGAGGCATCTCGAGGAAAATCACACGTTCTCTCTTGAACTTCGAAAGGGTCCTTCATAACCTTGCTGCAACTCAACAAGTTCCCCTAGATACCCGCCTCCACTCGAGAGGAACACCGAGGGTCCCGCCCACATCAAGAGGAGACCCGTTTCCTCCTCATAGCTCGAGATAAGGGTTCCTTTCTCTGCTTCATCCGGAAAGGATTCCTGGCTTTCCTGGTGCATCTCGGAGGAGGCGCTCTCCACAGGAATTTCGAGAGGAACTCCAGGGGTGGTGCCACCATTCCCAATGTGCACAAAATGTCTCAGTCCACTCCAGAAGACCTGATTTCCCTGCACTGCCTCGACATGCACGCCTAGGAATGTCTCACCCCACAGTGGCACGTGTGACAGCCCTGTCGGAAACCCTCATGGGAAAGCCACCATGGAATGCCACAGATCCCTGTATCAAAGCGACAGGAAGCCTCCATGGCTGCTCCACCTCGTGAGGAAAGCGGACGTGCATGTCCCCACTCGAGACAAGAACTGACTCCCATGTGGAGACTTCAGAAGTACCCCAAGATCCATGTCAGCACTGGAGAGGAATCCTCAGGTTCAGTCATAGACACCACAGGAGGACTTAGGCCTTGGGACCGACTGCAGAGGAATCCCGACAGGCCCCTGGAAACTCGCATGGAGACTTGCCTTTCCTGAGGCCACAAGACAGGGTCACAGAGGTCCCGTCGTAACTCCAGAAGGTTGTCGCAACTCGAGAATAACAAGGGGCTTCTCCTCTCCAGGCGAGATGAGGCCCTTTTCCGCTGAGGCGTCTTGTGGCAAATCACTCCTTTCCTCTTAATCTTCGAAAGGGTCCATCACACCCCTGCTGCAACTGAAGAAGTACTCCTACATACCCGCCTCCACTCGACAAGAACACCGAGGGTCCCGCCCACATCAAGAGGAGCCCCGATTCCTCCTCATAGCTCGAGATGAGGGTTCCTTTTCCTGCTTCATGGGGAAAGGATTCCTGGCTTTCCTGGCGCATCTCAGAGGAGGCGCTCTGCACACGAAATTCGAGAGGAACTCCAGCGGTGGTGCCACCATTCCCAATGTACACAAAATGTCTCACTCCACTCCAGCAGAACTGATTTCAATGCAGTGCCTCGACATGCATGCCGAGGATCGACTCAAACCACAGTGGCACGTGTGACAGCCCTGTGGGAAATCCTCTTGTGAAAGCCTACATGTAATGCCACAGATTCCTGTATTTAGGCACCTGGAAGCCTGCCACGGCTGCTCCAATTCCTGAGGAAAGCGGACGTGCATGTCCCCACTCGAGACTAGGACTGACTCCCCTGTGGAGTCTTCAGAAGTACCCCAAGATCCATGTCAGCACTGGAGAGGAATCCTCAGGTTCCGTCATAGACTCGAGACGAGGACTTAGGCCATGGCACGGAATGCAGAGGAATCCCGACAATCCCCTAGCAACTCGCATGGAGACTGGCCTTTCCTGAGGCCACAAGGGAGGGTCCCAGAGGTCAACGTCGTAACTCGAGAAGGTCCCGCCGCAACTCGAGAAAATCCCCGAGGTTCTCCCCTCCAGGCAAGATGAGACCCTTTTCCTCTGAGGCGTCTTGAGGCCAATCACCTTCCCTCTGGAGCTTCGAACGGGTCCTTCACACACTGGCTGCAACTCAAGAAGTTCCCCTGCATACCCGCCTCCATTCGAGAAGAACACCTAGGTCCCGCCCACATCAAGAGGAGACCCATTTCCTCCTCAAAGCTCACGATGAGGGTTCCTTTCCATGCTTCGTCGGGAAAGGATTCCTGGCTTTCCTGGCGCATCTCGGAGGAGGTGCTCTCCACAGGAAATTCGAGAGGAAATCCAGGGATAGTGCCGCCAATCCCAATGTTACAAAATGTGTCAGTCTACTCCAGCAGAACCTGATTTCCCTGCACTTCCTCGACATGCACGCCGAGGATCGACTCACACCAAAGTAGCA
>NW_024074229.1:0-3311 GCF_014754425.2 Oryx dammah
AACTCACATTCAAAAAATGAAGATCATGGCATCTGATCCCATCACTTCATGGCAAACAGATGGGGAAACAATGGAAACAGTGACAGATTTTATTTTCTTGGGCTCCAAAATCACTGTTGATGGTGACTGCAGCTATGAAATTAAGACACTTGTTCCTTGAAAGAAAAGCTATGACTAACCTAGACAGCATATTAAAAAGCAGAGACATTACTTTGCTGACAAAAGTCCATATAGTCAAAGCTATGGTTTTTTCCAGTACACATGTATGGATTTGAAAATTGGACCATAAAGAAGGCTGAGCACTGAAGAATTGATGTTTTTGAACTGTGGTTTTGGAGAATACTCTTGAGAGTCCCTTAGACAACAAGGAGATCAAACCAGTCAATCCTAAAAGAAATCAGTCCTGAATATTCATTGGAGAGACCCTTGCTGAAGTTGAAGCTTCAATACTTTGGCCAAGTAATGCAAAGAGCCAGCTCCTTAGAAAAGATTCTGATGCTAGGAAAGATAGAAGGCAGAAGGAGAAGGGGACGACAGAGGACGAGACAGTTGGATGGCATCACTGATTCAATGACATGAGTCTGAGCAAGCTCTGGGAAATGATAAAGGACAGGGAAGCCTGGCATGCTGCAGTTCATGGGGTCGCAAAGAGTCTAACATGACTGAGTGACTGGACAACAATAAAAGAACATCAAAATAAACCAACAGAGTTGACTCACTGGAAAAGACTCTGATGCTGGGAGGAATTGGGGCAGGAGGAGAAGGGGATGACAGAGGATGAGATGGCTGGATGGCATCACTGACTCGATGGACATGAGTTTGAGTGAACTCCGGGAGTTGGTGATGGACAGGGAGGCCTGGCGTGTTGCAATTCATGGGGAAGCAAAGAGTCAGAAACGACTGAGCGACTGAACTGAACTGAAACCAACAGAGAATAGGGGAAACTAAGTAAAAGTAGAAATTAACGAACTAGAAAGCATAGGAAAACTGCATCAGTTCAGTTCAGCTCAGTCGCTCAGTCGTGTCCGACTCTTTGCGACCCCATGAATCGCAGCACGCCAGGCCTCCCTGTCCATCACCAACTCTTGGAGTTCAACCAAACTCATGTGCACCAAGTCAGTGATGCCATCCAGCCATCTCATCCTCTGCCATCCCCTTCTCCTCCCGCCCCTAATCCCTCCCAGCATCAGGGTCTTTTCCAATGAGTCAACTCTTCACATGAGGTGGCCAAAATACTGGAGTTAACAGCCTCAGCATCAGTCCTTCCAATGAACACCCAGGACTGGTCTCCTTTAGGATGGACTGGTTGGATCTCCTTGCAGTCCAAGGGACTCTCAAGAGTCTTCTCCAACACCACAGTTGGAGACCCACAAAATGACCCTCAAATAGCTGAGACCCAGGACTGGGCACAGGCTGGGCTACCACCTCCACCACCTATGGGGAAAAAGCCTACAAGCCACATTCATCTCTTACCATCAGCCCCTGGCACTGTGCTGGCACTTGGGCATACTGCACATATTTGGAAGGCAGAGAAGGAGGGGGTTGATTTACCAGGTTTAGTTGTCTTGGTTTTTGTTTTTAGTATTTTATTCTGGAGGGGTGGGATTTTTGTGTGTGTGTCGCTGCACTGGGTTTTCCTTGTTGTGTGTGGGCTTTCTCTGGTTGTGGAGAATAGGGTCTACTCTCTAGTTATGATGTGTGGGCTTCTCATTGCAATGGCTTCTCTTGTGGAGCATGTGCTCTCGGGCCCGTGGCTTTAGCAGTTGTGGCTCATGAGTTTACTTGCCTTGAGGTAAGTGAGATTTTCCCAGACCAGGGATCGAACCTGTGTCCCCTGCACTGGTAGGTGCATTCCTAACCAGTGGACCACCAGGGAAGCCCTGAGCAGGTTTAGTCCTTAGGTGAACATGAATAACATGTTTTATGGCATGTCAGCAATATCCTCCATTCCTCCACAGATGTCTTTGTTTTACAACCATCACGGCCGTAAAGTGACCTCACCACCACAGATGCAGAGTTTCCTGTCTTAGCAGAGACTTTTCGGGAAGGTGCTCTAGCTAAAGCTGTCAGATGCTGCTTTGTAAGACAAATCCTATATTTAAATAGCTACTCTTCACAAGTCCACTTCAGTGCACCTTATTTTTAAACTTTATCACAGTTCTCAAGGTAAGATGTGTAAAGTCTCGCCCACAGCTGTTGAGTCACCCCTAAGCTCACCCACCTCTCCTTACCTTGGGCTAGAGAGTTGCTATACAGCAGCTATGCTGTACAGTAGAGAAGTAACATTATTGCATGATATGTTTAAAAACTTGCTAAAAGGGTAGATTTCCTGTTGAGGGTTCTTATCACAAATAAATAAACATATTACGTAAATATATAAATAAAGGTGGGAGGAAACTCTGGGGAGGAGATGGATATATTCTGGCATATATTGTAGTGATGGTCTCACAGCTATCTCCAAACTCATTAAGCTGTATACATTAAACACAGTTGACCCTTGAAGAACACAGGATTGAAGCGCCCAGATCCAGTTGTATGCAGAATTTTTTTTTCAATAATCCATACTACAGTACTACACGATCAGTGGTTGGATGAATCTGCCACTGTAGAACCGCAGATAATGGGGAGACAAGGATACAGGGAAACCACTGATAAGGAGGGTCACCTCTATGTTGGACTTTCAGCACCCAGGAGGGTCAGTGTCCCAGGCCTTGAGTTGTTCAAGAGACAATTATATGTATAGTTTGTTGTTTAACAATCCTACCTCAATAAAGAAACATGGGGTCAAAGAACACAACAGGTTTACAGGGAACCCAATATTCAGGCAGCATTGAGAAAGAACAGCTTGCTGTTTAGAATGGTGCTTATTTACACAGACAAAGATCTATCAGACACAAAGATATTTCATACTGAGGGTACAGAATTTATAACTGCTTCCTTAGCACACTCTGCTGGTTACCAAACTTTCTTCATATTTTGCTGTTTAATACAAATGACTTCTTAAAACGTCTTCCACGTTCTGTATCGAGAGCAGATGTTATGAAACTTAGCATGCTTGAGAAAATAAACATTTGATAGCATTCTGGCTTAGAGGAGACAATGCCAGAGTGAAACCAGGCAGGGCCCTATGGTCCTTCCCCATCCCCCGACCGCCGCCTGCCTTCTGTCTGTGGAAAAACTTTAGCCACAGAATAAGTTTAATCAGAGAAGTGAGAAAACGCAGAAACAAAGGAAAACAGTTCAACAAGACTAAATAATGAGAGTTAGTCAGTAAACATAGTCAAGGACCTTTAGTTCCTTCTCAAGGGCTA
>NW_024074231.1:0-3309 GCF_014754425.2 Oryx dammah
AAGGGAACCCTCCTACACTGTTGGTGGGAATGCAAACTAGTACAGCCACTATGGACAACAGTGTGGAGATTCCTTAAAAAATTGCAAATAGAAATGCCTTATGACCCAGCAATCCCACTGTTGGGCATACACACAGAGGAAACCAGAATTGAAAGAAACACATGTACCCCAATGTTCATCGCAGCACTGTTTATAATAGCCAGGACATGGAAACAACCTAGATGTCCATCAGTAGATGAATGGATAAGAAAGCTGTGGTACATATACACAATGGAGTATTACTCAGCCATTAAAAAGAATACATTTGAATCAGTTCTGATGAGATGGATGAAACTGGAGCCGATTATACAGAGTGAAGTGAGCCAGAAAGAAAAACACCAATACAGTATACTAACACATATATATGGAATTTAGGAAGATGGCAATGATGACCCTGTATGCAGGACAGCAAAAAAGACACAGATGTGTATAGCGGACTTTTGGACTCAGAGGGAGAAGGAGAGGGTGTGATGATTTGGGAGACTGGCATTGAAACATGTATAATATCATGTAAGAATCGAAATGCCAGTCTATGTCTGATGCAGGATACGACATGCTTGGGGCTGACGCGCGGGGATGACCCAGAGAGATGTTGTGGGGAGGGGGGTGGGAGGGGGTTTCATGTTTGGGAACGCATGTACACCTGTGGTGGATTCATGTCAATCTATGCCAAAACCAATACAGAATTGTGAAGTAAAAATTAAAAATAAATAAATTAATTAATTAAAAAAAAAAAAAGATACAAGAGCTAACACATGTATGTAAAGCTGAGTATGAGCCTGGCATAAAATCTGTGCTTAATAAACATGCTCCCTCTGCCCATCTTCATTACTCTCAGAAATGCACATTCCCTACCATGGGCTTCTTGGGCCTTGAAGCAAAGGAAGAGTGGTTTCAAGCCATGGCTCTCTGTTTTTACTTCATTGGGCTTGACAGAGCCTCTTTGAAGTTAAAAGTTCTCAAGTAATGCAACAGTAGAAGTGGTTGATGATCATAGTTTTAATTATAGTAGTGATGGAGAAAATTGAAAATCTGAACTTATTTGAAAGGTTGTTGTAGTGTGCAGTCATCCAGTCATGTCTGACTCTCCATGACCCCATGGACTGCAGCATGCCAAGCCTCCCTGTCACTCATCATTGCCCTGAGTTTGCCCAAGTTCATGTTCATTGCATCAGTGAAGCCACCCAGCTATCAACATCCTCTGACTCCCTCTTCTCTTCCTTCCCTCAGTCTCTCCCAGTATCAGGGAATTTGAAAGGCATTCAGAGGGTAAAAATCAATAGGAAAGGACTTGACAATGAATGGTTTGATAATAGGAGTCAAGTTGGACTCAGATTTCTCTCTTGAGGAACAGGTAGGATATCTATGGTGAAGAAGACCTTAGGATCTTGTAAGGAATGATCCTAAATTGTGTGTAAAACATGTTGAATTTGACGGGTTTGTCAGGTCAGCTGGATATTTGGGTCTGTATTCGGGGAGGGAGGTGTCTTGGCTTTCTAGAAATCTTTGAGATGGATTTGTGAATGACACATCAATATAAAAGTGGCGTGTGTGCTCAGGCGCTCAGTTGTGTCCAGCTCTCTGCGACCCCACGGACTGTGGCCCATCAGGCTTCTCTGTCCATGAGATTTTCCAGGCAAGAATACTGAAGTGGATTGTCATTTCCTGCTCCAGGAGATCTTCCCAACCCAGGGATCAGAACCGTG
Source organism: Oryx dammah (assembly GCF_014754425.2). Classification (NCBI taxonomy): domain Eukaryota; kingdom Metazoa; phylum Chordata; class Mammalia; order Artiodactyla; family Bovidae; genus Oryx; species Oryx dammah. Next base: position 1,746 of record NW_024074231.1, read on the forward strand.
TCCCCTGTGTTGGCATTGTTCTCTTAATAAGGAGCTTTCCGTGAGCTCAAGGGCCATCTTCTCTATTCAAGGTTGTCAGCCCATGCTGTGTTACAGTATCTGCTCTCACACTGTTCGTTATTCTGACACAGGCTGTTGTGGTGCCTATGGTCTCTTCATTTCACACCTTATGTTTTAACTGTCTCCTCATGTTAGATTGTAAGACCTTTAAGGATAGGTATCATGGCTTACTCATTTTTAACAAGTTTCCAGTGTTTTTTTAAGCACTTAGTTGTGTTAAAGGTATTAATAAGGAGGCAAATTAAGACTATTTAAAAATTAAACCCTGGAATATAGCTAGTGCGACAACTTTAAAACAGTAGGTCCCCTCTCCCTCTCCTGTTTTTCTAAACTGATCTTTTGGAATGAATGGCAGTTGTACCTGCTAGCCTCATCCCCACCACTCCTGTGACACAAGGAGAAAGTAGAGGGATGGAGTTCTGAAGTGGATAGTGTAGGATGTACAGTTTTTTAAGTAATAAAGCTAAGTCACCCACAGCTGGATTATAAACACACTATGAAAATAGCTGTTTCTGAGTAAATTCTTAATGCTAGCAATTTAACTGAATGGCAAATAATCGTTTGTCATGTAGGGGAGGGAAACATTTTCCTCTACCCTTTTAGGTTTATAAATGAGGCTTGCAAATTAAGCTGACAAAAGACAGATCAACAAGAGAAAAAGCATGCGTATTTTATTGGTTTTAATATTTTACATGCAGTTGTGGGGAGGGGTTCCCAAAAAAGAAGTAAAAGCCCCAAAGAGTCAGTTAGACCTGGGGCTTATGTACCATTTTAACAAATGGGAAATCGATTGTGAAGAATTAACTAGACAAAGGAAAGGGGGTCTGGGCTTCTAGATGTAGGGAATTTGGGGAAGGTGAATATATGGGGAAACTAGTGAAACACACGGGTTGTTTAGTAAGGTTTGTTATGCAGGCTCAAGTCTATGACTCTGCAGTGATGTTGTCAGGGGAGTTTGTAATGTCCTTAGTTTTGTCTCGTCACAACAAAAAGTTGAAGCAATGGACAGACCAGTGTTACAGCCCCGTGTAATTTCCTCGAACGGGCCAGTGTTACAGCTCTGTGTTACAGCTCAGTTTATTTAGAAAGCAAAGGAAAATACATCCTCTAGGCATGAGGGTGGGCCAACCTAAAAGACACAAACAGAAGAGAAACCCCTGGCCCAATTTTTGCTCTTTTTTTTTTTTTAATTTATTTATTTATTTTTAATTTTTACTTTACAATTCTGTATTGGTTTTGGCATAGATTGACATGAATCCACCACAGGTGTACATGCATTCCCAAACATGAACCCCCCTCCCGCCCCCCTCCCCACAACATCTCTCTGGGTCATCCCTGCGCGTCAGCCCCAAGCGTGTCATATCCTGCATCAGACATAGACTGGCATTTCGATTCTTACATGTTATTATACATGTTTCAATGCCATTCTTTATAAATGCTGGAGAGGGTGTGGAGAGAAGGGAACCCTCCTACACTGTTGGTGGGAATGCAAACTAGTACAGCC
>NW_024074232.1:0-3309 GCF_014754425.2 Oryx dammah
CTGCAACAAAGATCAAAGACCCCACGTGCCACTGCTAAGACCTTGCACAGCCAAATAGATAAAGAAATATTTTTTTAATTTAATTTAATTAATTTATTTTTTTACTTTACAATATTGTATTGGTTTTGCCATACATCAACATGAATCCACCACGGGTGTACACGTGTTCCTAATCCTGAACCCCCCTCCCACCTCCCTTTCCATACTATCTCTCTGGGTCATCCCAGTGCACCAGCCCTAAGCATCCTGTATCCCGCATAGGACCTAGACTGGCGATTCGTTTCTTATATGATATTATACATGTTTCGATGCCATTCTCCCAAATCATCCCACCCTCTCCCTCTCCCACAGAGTCCAAAAGACTGTTCTATACACCTGTGTCTCTTTTGCTGTCTCACATACAGGGTTATCGTTACCATCTTTCTAAATTCCATATATATGCATTAGTATACCGTATTGGTGTTTTTCTTTCTGGCTTACTTCACTCTGTATAATCGGCTCCAGTTTCATCCACCCCATTAGAACTGATTCAAATGTATTCTTTTTAATGGCTGAGTAATACTCCATTGTGTATATGTACCACAGCTTTCTTATCCATTCATCTGCTGATGGACATCTAAGTTGCTTCCATGTCCTGGCTATTATAAACAGTGCTACGATGAACATTGGGGTACACGTGTCTCTTTCAATTCTGGTTTCCTCAGTGTGTATGCCCAGCAGTGGGATTGCTGGGTCATAAGGCAGTTCTATTTCCAGTTTTTTTAAGGAATCTCCACAATGTTCTCCATAGTGGCTGAACTAGTTTGCATGCCCAACAGTGTAAGAGGGTTCCCTTTTCTCCACACCCTCTCCAGCATTTATTGCTTGTAGACTTTTGGATCACAGCCATTCTGACTGGTGTGAAATGGTACCTCATTGTGGTCTTGATTTGCATTTCTCTGATAATGAGTGATGTTGAACATCTTTTCATGTGTTTGTTAGCCATATGTATGTCTTCTTTGGAGAAATGTCTATTTAGTTCTTTGGCCCATTTTTTGATTGGGTCATTTAATTTTCTGGAATTGAGCTGCAGGAGTTGCTTGTATATTTTTGAGATTAGTTGTTTGTCAGTTGCTTCATTTGCTATTATTTTCTCCCATTCCAAAGGCTGTCTTTTCACCTTGCTTATAGTTTCCTTTGTTGTGCAGAAGCTTTTAATTTTAATTAGATTCCATTTGTTTACTTTTGTTTTTATTTCCAGTATTCTGGGAGGTGGGTCATAGAGGATCCTGCTGTGATTTATGTCAGAGAGTGTTTTGCCTATGTTCTCCTCTAGGAGTTTTATAGTTTCTGGTCTTACATTTAGATCTTCAATCCATTTTGAGTTTATTTTTGTGTATGGTGTTAGAAAGTGTTCTAGTTTCATTCTTTTACAAGTGGTTGACCAGTTTTCCCAGCACCATTTGTTAGAGATTGTCTTTTCTCCATTGTATATTCTTGCCTCCTTTGTTGAAGATAAGGTGTCCATAGGTGCATGGATTTATCTCTGGGCTTTCTATTTTGTTCCATTGATGTATATTTCTGTCTTTGTGCCAGTACGATACTGTCTTGATGACTGTGGCTTTGTAGTAGAGCCTGAAGTCAGGCAAATTGATTCCTCCAGTTCCATTCTTCTTTCTCAAGATTGCTTTGGCTATTCAAGGTTTTTCGTATTTCCATACAAACTGTAAAATTATTTGTTCTAGCTCTGTGAAAAATACCGCTGGTAGCTTGATAGGGATTGCATTGAATCTGTAGATTGCTTTGGGTAGTATACTCATTTTCACTATATTGATTCTTCTGATCCATGAACATGGTATATTTCTCCATCTATTAGTGTCCTCTTTGATTTCTTTCACCAGTGTTTTATAGTTTTCTATATATAGGTCTTTAGCTTCTTTAGGTAGATATATTCCTAAGTATTTTATTCTTTTCGTTGCAATGGTGAATGGAATTGTTTTCTTAATTTCTCTTTCTGCGTTCTCATTGGTAGTGTATAGGGATGCAAGGGATTTCTGTGTGTTGATTTTATATCCTGCAACTTTACTATATTCATTGATTAGCTCTAGTAATTTTCTGGTGGAGTCTTTAGGGTTTTCTATGTAGACAATCATGTCATCTTAAAACAGTGAGAGTTTTGCTTCTTTTTTTCTGATTTGGATTCCTTTTATTTCTTTTTCTGCTCTGATTGCTGTGGCCCAAACTTCCAGAACTATGTTGAATAGTAGCAGTGAAAGTGGGCACCCTTGTCTTGTTCCTGACTTTAGGGGAAATGCTTTCAATTTTTCACCATTGAGGATAATGTTTGCTGTGGGTTTGTCATATATAGCTTTTATTATATTGAGGTATGTTCCTTCTATTCCTGCTTTCTGGAGAGTTTTTATCATAAATGGATGTTGAATTTTGTCAAAGGCTTTCTCTGCATCTATTGAGATAATCATATGGCTTTTATTTTTCAATTTGTTAATGTGGTGTATTACATTGATTGATTTGTGGATATCGAAGAATCCTTGCATCCCTGGTATAAAGCCCACTTGGTCATGGTGTATGATCTTTTTAATGTGTTGTTGGATTCTGATTGCTAGAATTTTGTTAAGGATTTTTGCATCTATGTCCATCAGTGATATTGGCCTGTAGTTTTCTTTTTCTGTGTGTGTGTGGCATCTTTGTCAGGTTTTGGTATTAGGGTGATGGTGGCCTCATAGAATGAGTTTGGAAGTTTACCTTCCTCTGCAATTTTCTGGAAGAGTTTGAGTAGGACAGGTGTTAGCTCTTCTCTAGAATTTTTGGTAGAATTCAGCTGTGAAGCCATCTGGACCTGGGCTTTTGTTTGCTGGAAGATTTCTGATCACAGTTTCAATTTCTGTGCTTGTGATGGGTCTGTTAAGATTTTCTATTTCTTCCTGGTTCAGTTTTGGGAAGTTGTGCTTTTCTAAGAATTTGTCCATTTCTTCCACGCTGTCCATTTTATTGGCATATAATTGCTGATAGTAGTCTCTTATGATCCTTTGTACTTCTGTGTTGTCTGTTGTGATCTCTCCATTTTCATTTCTAATTTTATTGATTTGATTTTTCTCCCTTTGTTTCTTGATGAGTCTGGCTAATGGTTTGTCAATTTTATTTATCCTTTCAAAGAACCAGCTTTTGGCTTTGTTGATTTTTGCTATGGTCTCTTTTGTTTCTTTTGCATTTATTTCTGCCCTAATTTTTCAGATTTCTTTCCTTCTACTAACCCTGGGATTCTCTGTCCTTGGGATTACAAAGAGTCAGACATGACTTACCAACTAAACA
>NW_024074233.1:0-3309 GCF_014754425.2 Oryx dammah
CTGCAACAAAGATCAAAGACCCCACGTGCCACTGCTAAGACCTTGCACAGCCAAATAGATAAAGAAATATTTTTTTAATTTAATTTAATTAATTTATTTTTTTACTTTACAATATTGTATTGGTTTTGCCATACATCAACATGAATCCACCACGGGTGTACACGTGTTCCTAATCCTGAACCCCCCTCCCACCTCCCTTTCCATACTATCTCTCTGGGTCATCCCAGTGCACCAGCCCTAAGCATCCTGTATCCCGCATAGGACCTAGACTGGCGATTCGTTTCTTATATGATATTATACATGTTTCGATGCCATTCTCCCAAATCATCCCACCCTCTCCCTCTCCCACAGAGTCCAAAAGACTGTTCTATACACCTGTGTCTCTTTTGCTGTCTCACATACAGGGTTATCGTTACCATCTTTCTAAATTCCATATATATGCATTAGTATACCGTATTGGTGTTTTTCTTTCTGGCTTACTTCACTCTGTATAATCGGCTCCAGTTTCATCCACCCCATTAGAACTGATTCAAATGTATTCTTTTTAATGGCTGAGTAATACTCCATTGTGTATATGTACCACAGCTTTCTTATCCATTCATCTGCTGATGGACATCTAAGTTGCTTCCATGTCCTGGCTATTATAAACAGTGCTACGATGAACATTGGGGTACACGTGTCTCTTTCAATTCTGGTTTCCTCAGTGTGTATGCCCAGCAGTGGGATTGCTGGGTCATAAGGCAGTTCTATTTCCAGTTTTTTTAAGGAATCTCCACAATGTTCTCCATAGTGGCTGAACTAGTTTGCATGCCCAACAGTGTAAGAGGGTTCCCTTTTCTCCACACCCTCTCCAGCATTTATTGCTTGTAGACTTTTGGATCACAGCCATTCTGACTGGTGTGAAATGGTACCTCATTGTGGTCTTGATTTGCATTTCTCTGATAATGAGTGATGTTGAACATCTTTTCATGTGTTTGTTAGCCATATGTATGTCTTCTTTGGAGAAATGTCTATTTAGTTCTTTGGCCCATTTTTTGATTGGGTCATTTAATTTTCTGGAATTGAGCTGCAGGAGTTGCTTGTATATTTTTGAGATTAGTTGTTTGTCAGTTGCTTCATTTGCTATTATTTTCTCCCATTCCAAAGGCTGTCTTTTCACCTTGCTTATAGTTTCCTTTGTTGTGCAGAAGCTTTTAATTTTAATTAGATTCCATTTGTTTACTTTTGTTTTTATTTCCAGTATTCTGGGAGGTGGGTCATAGAGGATCCTGCTGTGATTTATGTCAGAGAGTGTTTTGCCTATGTTCTCCTCTAGGAGTTTTATAGTTTCTGGTCTTACATTTAGATCTTCAATCCATTTTGAGTTTATTTTTGTGTATGGTGTTAGAAAGTGTTCTAGTTTCATTCTTTTACAAGTGGTTGACCAGTTTTCCCAGCACCATTTGTTAGAGATTGTCTTTTCTCCATTGTATATTCTTGCCTCCTTTGTTGAAGATAAGGTGTCCATAGGTGCATGGATTTATCTCTGGGCTTTCTATTTTGTTCCATTGATGTATATTTCTGTCTTTGTGCCAGTACGATACTGTCTTGATGACTGTGGCTTTGTAGTAGAGCCTGAAGTCAGGCAAATTGATTCCTCCAGTTCCATTCTTCTTTCTCAAGATTGCTTTGGCTATTCAAGGTTTTTCGTATTTCCATACAAACTGTAAAATTATTTGTTCTAGCTCTGTGAAAAATACCGCTGGTAGCTTGATAGGGATTGCATTGAATCTATAGATTGTTTTGGGTAGTATACTCATTTTCATTATATTGATTCTTCTGATCCATGAACATGGTATATTTCTCCATCTATTAGTGTCCTCTTTGATTTCTTTCACCAGTGTTTTATAGTTTTCTATATATAGGTCTTTAGCTTCTTTAGGTAGATATATTCCTAAGTATTTTATTCTTTTCGTTGCAATGGTGAATGGAATTGTTTTCTTAATTTCTCTTTCTGCGTTCTCATTGGTAGTGTATAGGGATGCAAGGGATTTCTGTGTGTTGATTTTATATCCTGCAACTTTACTATATTCATTGATTAGCTCTAGTAATTTTCTGGTGGAGTCTTTAGGGTTTTCTATGTAGACAATCATGTCATCTTAAAACAGTGAGAGTTTTGCTTCTTTTTTTCTGATTTGGATTCCTTTTATTTCTTTTTCTGCTCTGATTGCTGTGGCCCAAACTTCCAGAACTATGTTGAATAGTAGCAGTGAAAGTGGGCACCCTTGTCTTGTTCCTGACTTTAGGGGAAATGCTTTCAATTTTTCACCATTGAGGATAATGTTTGCTGTGGGTTTGTCATATATAGCTTTTATTATGTTGAGGTATGTTCCTTCTATTCCTGCTTTCTGGAGAGTTTTTATCATAAATGGATGTTGAATTTTGTCAAAGGCTTTCTCTGCATCTATTGAGATAATCATATGGCTTTTATTTTTCAATTTGTTAATGTGGTGTATTACATTGATTGATTTGTGGATATCGAAGAATCCTTGCATCCCTGGTATAAAGCCCACTTGGTCATGGTGTATGATCTTTTTAATGTGTTGTTGGATTCTGATTGCTAGAATTTTGTTAAGGATTTTTGCATCTATGTCCATCAGTGATATTGGCCTGTAGTTTTCTTTTTCTGTGTGTGTGTGGCATCTTTGTCAGGTTTTGGTATTAGGGTGATGGTGGCCTCATAGAATGAGTTTGGAAGTTTACCTTCCTCTGCAATTTTCTGGAAGAGTTTGAGTAGGACAGGTGTTAGCTCTTCTCTAGAATTTTTGGTAGAATTCAGCTGTGAAGCCATCTGGACCTGGGCTTTTGTTTGCTGGAAGATTTCTGATCACAGTTTCAATTTCTGTGCTTGTGATGGGTCTGTTAAGATTTTCTATTTCTTCCTGGTTCAGTTTTGGGAAGTTGTGCTTTTCTAAGAATTTGTCCATTTCTTCCACGCTGTCCATTTTATTGGCATATAATTGCTGATAGTAGTCTCTTATGATCCTTTGTACTTCTGTGTTGTCTGTTGTGATCTCTCCATTTTCATTTCTAATTTTATTGATTTGATTTTTCTCCCTTTGTTTCTTGATGAGTCTGGCTAATGGTTTGTCAATTTTATTTATCCTTTCAAAGAACCAGCTTTTGGCTTTGTTGATTTTTGCTATGGTCTCTTTTGTTTCTTTTGCATTTATTTCTGCCCTAATTTTTCAGATTTCTTTCCTTCTACTAACCCTGGGATTCTCTGTCCTTGGGATTACAAAGAGTCAGACATGACTTACCAACTAAACA
>NW_024074234.1:0-3307 GCF_014754425.2 Oryx dammah
GGAAGGAAATGGCAACCCACTCCAGTGTTCTTGCCTGGAGAATCCCAGGGACCGGGGAGCCTGGTGGGCTTCTGTCTATGGGGTCGCACAGAGTCGGACACGACTGAAGCGACTTAGCAGCAGCAGCAGCATTTCATTTTATAAATAACACATTTTCTTTGTCTATTTTCCCATCAATTGTCTCTTAGATTAATTCTATACCTAGACTAAGGTAAATAATGCTGCAGTGAAATTGGGAATGCAGATATGTGATTTTTTTCTTTTCTTTTCTTTCTCTTTTTGCCTTGCCACATGGCTTGTGGGATCTCAGTACTATGACCAGGAATTGAACCTGGGCCATGGTAGTGAAACTTCAGAATCCTAACCACTAGGCAAAAGAGAACTCTGCACAAATATCTTTTTGAATTAGTGTTTCAATTACATTTCAATAACATTTTTGATGAAATATTTTCCTAACAATTTGTTTTCTGTCTTTCCAAACTAAAAACCTTGTTAAATTAATACAGTAATAAATTCTGCATGTCACAGCTTGTAATGATTCCCTAAGATGAATTATTGACTCAAATGACTTTCAGTTTTAAAGGAATATTTAACTCAAAGCAATAATTAATCCTACTGTTAAATCCTGTTTTCTCCTTTATCAAACTTTATTCTATCTTTATTTTTTTATTCTAAAAAATACTTGGCAAAGTCTATACTTTTCTCACAGAGAAGGCAATGGCAACCCACTCCAGTATTCTTGCCTGGAAAATCCCATGGACGGAGGGTCCTGGTGGGCTGCAGTCCATGGGGTCGTTAGGAGTCAGACATGACTGAAGCAACTTAGCAGCAGTAGCAGCATACTTTTCTCAATGAGTTATTTTGAAGTCAAATGATGACAAATCTAACAAGTTTAAGAATCTCATGAATGATTAAGTAAATGGTCTATATTGAGTGTGAAGTGTGAAAGTTGCTCAGTCATGTCCAACTCTTTGCGACCCCATGGACTACAGAGTCCATGGAATTCTCCAGGCAAGAATACTGGAGTGGGTAGTCTTTCCCTTCTCCAGGGGATCTTCATAATCCAGGGATTGAACCCAGGTTTCTCGCATTCCAGGTAGATTCTTTACCAGCTGAGCCACAAGGGATGTCCATATTGAGTGTGATGGCTAATTTTTGTTCTTATTTCAATGAAAATAGCTATGCTCACATGAAATAAAAGCCAATAGAACTTACAATTTTTTAAAAAGCTGAATAATGAAATATGCCATGATTTACTTGTGCATTTTCAAAGAAAATAACAATATGTAGTTATATAATTAAGATAAAAAATTAGAAAACAAATCTGTGAAATATACGGACCAGATAATTTTTATTGATTTAATTGTGGGTTAAATAAAAGAACAATGGCAATATGTTTTGGATATTAATTAATTTGAAAACTGAGAAATGAAAATTTCTTTTGAGAATTTTCTTAGCTTTTTGTTTGCTTTGTTTTTGATTTTTGTTTTGGTTAATTCATGGACTCAAAGACTCGGGCAATTCTTTGTTAGTCTTTTTGAGAACTGTCTACAAGAAGGCAAGGAGTTGATTGTGAAGCTCAGGTCCTGTTTTGCCATGCTAAATGATGATGACATATTCTTCCATTGGCCAAAATATAGCTTTTATTTGGAAGCTAAAGGCAATTATGGAGGATGAGTGGTAAAGAATCCTCCTGCTATTATAGGAGACATGGGTTCAATCCCTGAGTCAGGAAGATCCCCTAAAGAAGGAAATTATAACCCTCCCCAGTATTCTTGCTTGGAAAATCCCATGGAAAGAGGAGCCTAGTGGGCTACATTTCATGGGTTCACAGAAATGGATGGGGGAGCCTGAATTAGCAACTAAACAGCAACAACAAAAGGCACTCCTACCATTAATTCAAAATGTGTTTCTTAGACAAAATGAATTGAATCCTGAAGTAGGATGTAATAAAATATGATAATATATTTGACTAGAAGTATCATACACAACACTTCTAATGACATTGATGGCAGTTTTCATTTTTAGCCCTATAGGGCATGTCCATAGTCAGAACCAGACATGGAAGAGCAGACTGGTTCCAAATTGGGAAAGGAGTATGTCAAAGCTGTATGTTGTCATCCTGCTTATTTAACTTCCATGTAGAGTACATCATGGAATATGCTGGGCTGGATGAAGCACAAGCTGGAATCAAGATTGCCAGGAGAAATAGCAATAACTTCATGCAGATGAAAACCACTATATGGCAGAAAGCAAAGAAGAAATAAAGAGACTCTGGATAAAAGTCAAAGAGGAGAGCAAAAATGTTGGCTTAAAACTCAACATTTAGAAAACTAAGATCATGGCATCTGGTCCAATCACTTCATGGCAAATAGATGGGGAAACAATGGAAACAGTGACAGACTTTATTTTCTTGGGCTCCAAAATCACTACAGATTGTGATAACCACCTTGAAATTTAAAAAATGCTTGCTCTTTGAAAGAAAAGCTATGATAAGCTTAGACAGCATATGAAAAAGTACAGACAGTAAGTACTTTGCCAACAAAGGTCCATATAGTCAAAGCTATGGTTTTGCCAATAGTCATATATGAATGTAGGAGTTTGACAATAAAGAAAGCTGAGCAACAGAGAATTCATGTTTTCAAACTGTGGTTTTGGAGAAGACTCTTGAGAGTCCCTTGGACTGCAAGGAGATCTAACCAGTCAATCTTTTTTTTTTTTTCTTTTTTCTTTTTTTTAATTTATTTATTTTTTATTTTACTTTACAATTCTGTATTGGTTTTGCCATACATTGACATGAATCCACCACGGGTGTACATGCATTCCCAAACCTGAACCCCCCTCCCAATCCCCCTGCCCACAACATCTCTCTGGGTCATCCCCGCATACCAGCCCCAAGCGTGCCATATCCTGCATCGGACATAGACTGGCAATTCGATTCTTACATGATATTATACATGTTTCAATGCCATTCTCCCAAATCATCTCACCCTCTCCCTCTCCCACTGAGTCCAAAAGTCCATTATACACATCTGTGTCTTTTTTGCTGTCCTGCATACAGGGTCATCATTGCCATCTTCCTAAATCCCATATATATGTGTTAGTATACTGTATTGGTGTTTTTCTTTCTGGCTTACTTCACTCTGTATAATCGGCTCCAGTTTCATCCATCTCATCAGAACTGATTCAAATGTATTCTTTTTAATGGCTGAGTAATACTCCATTGTGTATATGTACCACAGCTTTCTTATCCATTCATCTGCTGATGGACATCTAGGTTGTTTCCATGTCCTGGCTATTATAAACA
>NW_024074235.1:0-3307 GCF_014754425.2 Oryx dammah
TTTTACCTGGTGGTGGCCTTGGCCTTGATCTCGGTCCTCTTCCTCCTTACGGTGATTCTGGCCATCGCCGTGCGCCTTCGAAGCTCTTCCAGCCCCAGCGCCAGGGGCTTCTTTGGGTCTATTCTTTGTTCTAAGTCTGGTCCTGAGATTCCTCATAACTACAATGAGGGAACGTTGCCCTATACCTATAATTTATGTGTGCCTGGGAATCAAACTAATCCAGAACTTAATTTTCTCACATCTGTTGAACACTGTCCTGCCACACAAGATATTCTCAACAAAGATAGCTCTTCAGTGCTATTGGATAGCATTTTAACTCCTAGTGTTGAAGCAGATAAGAACACTTTTAAACAGGTAAGTACTTAATACTTTTTATATTTCAGTATGCCAATATATTCTAATATAGCACTCTTATTTTGAGATTTTAGATTCCATCTCTTGATAAAATTCCTAAAATAAATCTATTTCAAACTCAAAGGTATTACTGTTAAGACTAATGTTTACGATGCTGCAAACCCTCTATTATTCAAATATATTTTAAGGTAAAGTATATAGAGAAGGCTCAGGTCAATTTTTCATGAAACAGATTTTTTTTTTTTGGTGGTGGCATGTGGAATATTAGTTCCCTGACCAGGGATTGAAGCTGCACCTCTTTGCATTGGAAGCATGGAGTCTCAACCACTGGACCACAAGGGAAATCCCTAGAATACCTTTTAATTAAGGATATGGACTACAGTTACAGATTGATGTTGTGGTATTTTAAATGACAACTCTAACGTGATACACATTCTCTGCAATGTTTATCTTACTCAACAAAGAAACATTGGTAAGAATTATAGTCATAATCCTAACTGATGATTTTGTTGGAACCGTGCTAGTTACATAACCACAAATACTGGTCCCTTCAGTCAATAAAAACCAAAGGGAATCAAATCTAACTTGCAAGTGTTCAGTTCCAGTAGTCTGAAAATTTTTTTAAGATTAGCAAGCCTTTTTAATAATTATTCTTTTCATAAGTGCCCTTGGTAAACCTTTAACATCATATCACATAACTTTATTGTCTGCAATTTTATGCTTTACAAATACTTATGATTCTCAAAGAGGGGAGGGTAATAACTTCCGAACAGGAACAATAGTTGCGTTTTTATTTCTCGTTGCAATAATAAGATTGGGCTCCAGGCGCCGCTGTTCACCAATTAGGGAACGGGAAGCTGCAAGCTAGAGTCCCTCCCTCCCCGCTACCTCTACTTCACAAAGCTGAATGAGGTGGATACACACAGATCCTGATGCTAAAAACTTGAAAGTACTTCTCTTCGCTCTCTAATATATTTTTGGATGTAGTCGGCCAGGGACTTCGTAGATACATAAGCTGATTCAGAACCAAAAGGCTCAAGAAACCGCGGAATATCGGCTAAGCCATGGCGAATCGGCAACTGCTTCTGGATCGCAGCGGGATGGTCCTACTGTATATTTTCTTGGGGACGCTGCGGGAGTCGGGGGCCGGGCAGATCCGATACTTGGTGCCGGAAGAGACAGAGAAAGGCTTCTTCGTAGGCAATATTTCCAAGGACCTGGGGCTGGAGCCCAGGGAACTGGCAGAGCGCGGAGTCCGCATTGTCTCCAGAGGAAAGACGCAGCTTTTCGCTCTAAATCCGCGAAGTGGCAGCTTGATCACCGCGGGTAGGATAGACCGGGAGGAGCTATGTGAGGCGGTTTCCTCCTGTTTTTTAAACATGGAGATACTTGTGGAAGATACCCTGAAGATTTACGGAGTGGAGGTGGAAATAATGGATATTAATGATAACGCCCCTAGCTTCCAGGAGGAGGAAGTAGAGATAAAAGTCAGTGAACACACAACTCTGGGATCGCGATTTCCTCTTCCTAACGCTAGGGATCCAGACGTGGGAATGAACTCCCTCCAGCGCTACCAGCTCAATCCTAACAGTTACTTTTCCTTGCAAGTACGAGACAGAACGGATGGGGCCAAGAATCCTGAGCTAGTGCTGGAGGGGAGCCTGGACCGGGAAACACAGGCTACTCATCACCTCCTCCTCACAGCCTTAGATGGAGGAGATCCCATCCGCCAGGGCACTGTTTCGGTTCGCGTGGTGGTCCTCGATGTAAATGATCATATCCCCAAGTTTACACAATCTACATATGAAGTGAGTGTTCCTGAGAACCTCAACTCTGGAACTCGGGTGCTCACGGTGAATGCAACTGACCCAGATGAGGGAATCAACGGGCAAGTAGTGTATTCATTCCGAAATGTGGAAAGCAAAGCTTCTAAAATATTCCAGTTGAATTCTCTATCTGGAGATGTCTTAATAGAGGGTTCTCTGGATTTTGAGAAATATAGATTATATGAGATGGAAATTCAAGCCCAAGATGGTGGAGGTCTCTCTACCACTGCTAAAATGTTGGTCACAGTTGTGGATGTGAATGATAATGCTCCAGAAATAACTATCACATCTTCTACTAATTCGGTGCTGGAAAACTCTCCTCCAGGTACGGTGATTGCTCTTCTAAATGTGCAAGATCAAGACTCTGGAGAAAATGGTCAAGTTTCCTGCTTCATTCCAAATAATCTGCCTTTTAAACTAGAAAAGACTTACGGAAATTATTACAAGTTGATAACAAACAGAGCATTGGACAGGGAGCAGGTTCAGAGCTACGATATAACACTGACAGCAACAGATCAGGGAAGTCCACCCTTGTCTACAGAAACTCTTATTTTACTGAATGTAGCAGATGACAATGATAACCCACCCACTTTTACCGACTCCTCTTATTCTGCCTACATTCTGGAAAACAACCCCAGAGGGGCCTCCTTCTTCTCCGTGACTGCACTTGACCAGGACAGCAAAGAGAATGCCCAGGTCACTTATTCTCTGGCAGAGGATACCCTCCAGGGAGCACCTCTGTCCTCCTACATCTCCATAAACTCAGACACCGGCATTCTGTATGCCCTGTGTTCCTTCGACTACGAACAGTTCCATGAACTGCAGTTGTGGGTGACAGCGCATGACAGTGGGAACCCACCACTCAGCAGCAATGTATCACTGAGCATATTCGTGCTGGACCAGAATGACAATGTACCCGAAATCCTGTACCCCGCCCTCCCCATGGATGGTTCCACCGGTGTGGAGCTGGCATCCCGCTCCGCAGAGCCTGGCTATCTGGTCACCAAGGTGGTGGCAGTGGACAGAGACTCGGGACAGAACGCCTGGCTGTCCTACCGCCTGCTCAAGGCCAGCGAGCCAGGACTCTTCGCGGTGGGGCTGCACACGGGCGAGGTGCGCACAGCGCG
>NW_024074236.1:0-3307 GCF_014754425.2 Oryx dammah
CCATAACCCGGAATCCAAATATGAGAGTAGCCTGTGATTCCCAGAAATCTTCTCAAATGTCTTAAAGTCATAGGTAGGGGATGATTTGGTATGGGTTTAATTTTCTCAGGGCCTATGGCCCTAGTCCCTTCTGATATGATTAGGCCCAGATATCTAACAGATTGTTGACAAAGCTGAGCCTTTTCTCTTGATGCCTTTTAACTGCAGCCTGCCAGGAAGTTAAATCTTCTGAGGCTCCTGAACAAGCTTCCTCTGTCTTAGCACAGAGCAAAATATCATCTACATGTTGTAACACCACCGCTTCGGAGCTATTAAAGTTTTATAGATCCTGTGACAAACTTTGTCCAAATAAGTGAGGACTTTCACGAAATCCCAGCGGCAAAACTGTCCAGGTTAACTGAGAAGCTGACTGCATACGGTCTTCAAAGGCAAATAGAAATTGACTTTTCTCCGCCAAAGGCACAGAATAGAAAGCACCTTTCAAATCAATTACTGAGAAATATTTGGCTCATTCAGCAATTTCAGATAATAGAGTATAAGGATTAGGCAGCATGAGGTGTAAAGGAACTACAGCCTCATTTATTATTTGTAAATCTTGAACTAGTCTCCATTTACCATTTGATTTCTTTATACCCAAAACAGGAGTGTTACATGGACTGTTACAGGGAACTAATAGTCCCTGCTCCTTTAAATTTTCGATGATGTGCTTTAACCCTTAACCTCAGGTTTCAGTGGATACTGCTTCTTATGTGGAAATAAGTGGGTCTTTGAGCTTGACAACTATAGGAATAGCATTTTGTGCTCGACCCACAGATTTTCCATCAGCCCATACTCTAGGATTTACATTTTGTTCAACTAAAGGGAGAGAAAGGGAGGGCTCCATATTTATGAAAACAGAGGCATGGACCTTGTTCAGTATATTCCTCCACAAAAGGGGTGAGGTAGACTCTGGCACAATCAGAAACTCGTGTGAAAGTAACACAGAATCTCAGTTACTACATAAAGAATAACTGAAATAATACCCTTTGGCCCATCCAGACAGTCCCATTACAGAAGCGGATCCAGAAGGAAATGGGCCAGGGGCTTCAGTAAGCACGGAGTAAGTTGCCCAGTATCTGAAAGGAAATCGATGGATTGGCCCCCCACAGTTATTAATACCAGGGGTTGCTCAGGTGTAATTAGGACAGGAGCTTGTGTGGGGACCGCCAGGCACCTTCAGTCCTGATTGTCTTGAGAATCTGACCCCAGGTGTCATTATGACAACCCAGTATTTTAAGAGAAACCTCCTTTTAGACTTGTATAGAGAAGGAAAAATATATTGCTAGTTTGTTTCCTCATGCTGCTTAAGAGAGATAAAAATGTCTGACACTTGCAGCCTATTTCCTCCCTTTGGAGACCCCTGGCCTTCCTGCCTGTTACCCTCTCAACATCGTAAAATAAAATAGACATATTTTCAACTGTGGTTTTACCGAAGACATGAATTGTGCATATGTGTTTATGTGTGCACACACAAATGGCTATTTCTGGTCTCAGCTCTTTACCAGAGGATAATGGAGGTATGACCTTAGATCTTGTGAAATTAAAGGCATTTCTTTGAGAAATGGGAAAATAAAAGAACATTTAACATGATAAAACCAACAAAATGCTTCATTTTTCCCTGTCAAAAAAAGAAAAACACCTAGTTTAACTGGTTAGTCTAATGGTCTGTTTTCTCCATTTTCTATGATCAGTGAAAAAAAGTGAGCTGTGTGGTGATATGAAGATATTTCCCTCAGGTTCCTTTGTGACTTTTCTGTGCAAATGAGGAAGGATGGGCTGGATTGACCTGCAACCTTCCAACAGAGCCTCTCTCTTCATAACGAAAAAGATTGCTCAGATCCTATTTCCAAGCTGACCCCTTACAATGTTTTTTGTACCAGTGGATATATATTTGCAATTCTGTATTTTTAAAATATTTACTGCAATCGTATGATGAAGAATTACCTGCTTGGTATCAGTTTGACCCAATCTTGAAAGAAAAGTTTCTTTTGCTCAGATACATGACAGATGTTCCTGGTCTTAAATGGGATGGGCAATAAGGACAAACTTGGCCCACTTGCCCTTCAGCCTCCCATTTCATTATTCAGTTATACCCGGTTCTCTTCACTCAGCTCAGACCTTCTCATAAACGGCTTCTCTCTGGGCCTGAGGGAGTGCACTTGTAACATGCAGATGAGAGACTAGACTGGAATGTCTGAGCGTGAGCAACACTGGCCCCTGAAACGATTAGCCAAATTGGCTGTGTGTCTGTGTGTGGCAGTTCTGGTTTGGAGGGAGTTTCTGGTGGTAATGAGAATTTTAAATAGATTCCAGTCCTCCCTGAATGAAAAAGGAAAAGGAAAACTATATGATGGAGGCAGGATCATAGGCTCAGAATTAGATGACTTCTATGAATGAGGCTAAATCTGAAGGGAGATTTTTTTTTTTTTAATGTCCTGACATTCAGACCTCCACTGGCTTTCATTTGTTCTTGGGTCAAAAGCTTGACTCCTCGCTGTTTTTCCACAGCCCTCTGTCAAGCTCAGGGCCCTGTCAGTGTCTCCAGCCTCACCCTGGGAGTTGACCCTTTGCTCATGTTTCAGCCTGTCCTGGTCTCATTTACTTTTTCTCTATTTCCAAATACCCAAACCATTTCTGTCTGACACTGTAGTTCCTTTTCTCACCATCAGGCCACCATGCCTCAGGCCCTTTGTCACCCTTCATGTCTAGGCTCAGAGAGGTCTCCCCATCCCTTCCTAACAGTCTGTCTCATGTTGCCCAGGTTTATTGCCTCTGTATCAATTGCCATCAGCAGAAATTAATGCCCTTCTTCATGGGTTATTTTGAGTCCTTCCTGGTTCCCCTCTTTTTAGGGCTCATAGTGTTCCTCCTCTTCCCAGCGTGGCTGTAGTACCTGATACTGGAAATGTCTTTAGATGACAGGAATATGGTTTGGGATGAATAATCCTCCGGGAAGACCAAGAGAACAGGGCAGGTGATGAAGATGTTTCGTATGTTCTGGACATTTCAGCTGTAATTGATCTTTACCCCATGTGACTACTTAATTACTCAAAAGATGAGCCAAGAAATATAGGAAGTCCTGAGAAGCCCTACAGAACTGGTGTCCTCAAGCAGTGGGCTGAGATGTCCCCATGTTTAGTCTGCTGGGTTTCGTCCTCTGCAGCCCCCAGATCTAACCTCTGTCCATCTAGGACCAGTCGCCATCGTGGACAGCAGCTTTGCCATCTAGGAGTTTATGTGCTCTGTGTCAGCGTTGTGATTTCAGTGC
>NW_024074237.1:0-3306 GCF_014754425.2 Oryx dammah
GTGCTTATTTAACTTCTATGCAGAGTACATCATGAGAAATGCTGGGCTGGAAGAAGCACAAGCTGGAATCAAGATTGCTGGGAGAAATATCAATAACCTCAGATATGCAGATGATATCACCGTTATGGCAGAAAGTGAAGAGGAGCTAAAAAGCCTCTTGATGAGAGTGAAAGAGGAGAGTGAAAAAGTTGGCTTAAAGCTCAACATTCAGAAAACGAAGATCATGGCATCTGGTCCCATCACTTCATGGGAAATAGATGGGGAACAGTGGAAACTGTCAGATTTTATTTTGGGAGGCTCCAAAATCACTGCAGATGGTGACTGCAGCCATGAAATTAAAAGACACTTACTCCTTGGAAGGAAAGTTATGACCAACCTAGATAGCATATTCAAAAACAGAGACATTACTTTGCCAACAAAGGTCCGTCTAGTCAAGGTTACGGTTTCTCCAGTAGTCATGTATGGATATGAGAATTGGACTGTGAAGAGCGATGAGCACTGAAGAAATGATGCTTTTGAACTATGGTGTTGAAGAAGACTCTTGAGAGTCCCATGGACTGCAAGGAGATCCACCAGTCCATTCTGAAGGAGATCAGTCCTGTGTGTTCTTTGGAAGGAATGAGGCTAAAGCTGAAACTCCAGTACTCTGGCCACCTCATGCGAAGAGTTGACTCACTGGAAAAGACTCTGATGCTGGGAGGGATTGGGGGCAGGAGGAGAAGGGGATGACAGAGGATGAGATGGCTGGATGTCATCACCAACTCGATGGACATGAGTCTGAGTGAACTCCAGGGAGTTGGTGATGGACAGGGAGGCCTGGCATGCTGCAATTTATGGGGTCGCAAAGTGTCAGAGACGACTGAACGACTGAACTGAACTGCTAGATCTCAGCATAGCAGACTCAGGAAGCCCTCTTATTCTGAACTAAAGAATTTGAAGATTCTGACTCAGCCTACTGGCAAGCAATAGCTTCTGCACCCAAGAGTCTATTCTTAGAAGTCAATAGTTTGACGTAGCTTATCCACTATGGGGCCAGTACAATCCTTATTGAAGACACGAACTGACAGACTCTGCTCATTCAGGTGAAAATTGGAGTAAAATAAAAACTATCCTTAGGGGGGGAAAAAAAAAAAAACTATCCTTAGAGGAAAGAGATGTGAAATAGGTGTGGTTAGTTATTTTCAAATGTGAAAGATCTGATGAGAGAATAAAGTGACAAGGAAACATAGTCACTTCAGTGGGATTCAAAAGTAGATAATAAGGCCTTTCCAAAAAATGTAGCTGAAATGTTTCTGTCTAATGATCAAGTCAATTTTCAAGTATTACATCTGATTCATAAATGCACAAACATGATTTTTAAAGGGAAAAAAATCCTTGAGATATACCGTAATCCCAAGAAGAATGTTTCAGGAATATCAAGAAGTTCAGGAACTCTGGGGTAGGGCCTAGACTTTTGTATTTTTATAAAACTCTACAGATAAGTCTAATGTGCATCACCAATTTAGAAATACCAGCCTAGAAGATGCCAGATTCAAATTAAAGCCTATCAAGAAGACAAAAGAGAGAGAGAGAGAGCAAGAATGTGGGAGGAAAAGGGAACCCCTAAGTACCGTTAGTAGAAATGTAAATTGGTATAGTGACTATGGGAAATAGTATAGAGGTTCCTCAAAAAATTAAAAATAGAATTACCATATGGTCTATTGGGTTTCCCAGGTGGCGCTAGAGGGCAGAATCCACTTGCCCATACAGGAGATGCAAGAGATGCAGGTTTGATCCCTGCGTCAGGAAGATCCCCTGGAGGAGGAAATAGCAGCCCACTCCAGTATTCTTGCCTGGAAAATTCCATGGACAGAGGAGGCTGGTGGGCTACAGTCCATGGAGTCATAAAGAGTCAGACACAACTGAGCATACTCACACACACACGCATATAATCTAGTATTCCCACTTCTGGGTATACAAATCTAAAGGAAATGAAATCACCCTCTTGAAAAGATACTTGCACCCCTGATCACTCAATACCTGTATTAGGAATTTTCCATGAAAACAATTTCTGAAATATTTATACACATTTTATGTGTTCAAATGTAACCTAGGGAAATCTGAACATACCTTCTGATTGAGTAGCTCATTTAAAAAAACTTGTTTCTAGCATCATTTTTTAAGCACAAATCACTAAATTTCCAGAGATCTTCTGGGAAATCTCAAAGATGGTTTCAGGCATAAAAAGATATCCTTAAAAGTTTTCTTTTCCTATATTTACAATATTTTGAAGGCAAAAAACCAACAAAAAAAGTCAGATAAAATTTATACACATCTGACTAACATAGGACCTCATATGGGTGACTCAGAGAAATACTTGATTACCTACTTAATCAAACTGACATTAAAGCATTTAAATGTAAACAAAGATAACACAACTAAAAAGAACCTTCTTTCCTGAGACAGGAAGTTTCATCTTCTGTTAGGTGTATTTTCTTTAAATAATCTTGATGGAAGAGCTCCACAACTATTTAAGGACAAATTTTTTTGTGAAAAGATAAAATGACTCTCATACAGACTTAGAATAAACACCTGTCAGAGATTTTAACTGTAAGTAACAAGGGAACCCCAAAAGGTATTACGACCAGTTCAAAGGAAAATTCAAAGACCATGTAAATATATAAGCCCATCAGGCCTGTGAAAATTGAATTACTAGACAGGTGCAATACGGAGTGCTTCCACAGTGGGAACAGAAATCAATTGAACATCTATCAGACCTTTGTTGGCAAAGTAATGTCTCTGTTTTTCAATATGCTATCTAGGTTGGTCATAACTTTCCTTCCAAGGAGTAAATGTCTTTTAATTTCACGGCTGCGGCCACCATCTGTAGTGATTTCGCAGCCCAAAAAGGTAAACTCTGACACTGTTATCCCATCTATTTCCCATGAAGTGATGGGACCGGATGTCATGATCTTCCTTTTCTGAATGTTGAACTTGAAGCCAGCTTTTTCACTCTCCTCTTTCACTTTCATCAAGAGGCTTTTTAGTTCCTCTTCACTTTCTGCCATAAGGGTGGTGTCATCTGCATATCTGAGGTTATTGATATTTCTCCCAGCAATCTTGATTCCAGCTTGTGCTTCTTCCACCCAGAGTTTCTCATGATGTACTCTGCATAGAAGTTAAATAAGCAGGGTGACAATATACAGCCTTGACGTACTGCTTTTCCTATTTGGAACCAGTCTGTTGTTCCATGTCCAATTCTAACTGTTGCTTCCTGACCTGCATAGAGGTTTCTCAAGAGGCAGGTCAGGTGGTCTGGTATTCCCA
>NW_024074238.1:0-3306 GCF_014754425.2 Oryx dammah
TGGGAATACCAGACCACCTGACCTGCCTCTTGAGAAACCTCTATGCAGGTCAGGAAGCAACAGTTAGAATTGGACATGGAACAACAGACTGGTTCCAAATAGGAAAAGCAGTACGTCAAGGCTGTATATTGTCACCCTGCTTATTTAACTTCTATGCAGAGTACATCATGAGAAACTCTGGGTGGAAGAAGCACAAGCTGGAATCAAGATTGCTGGGAGAAATATCAATAACCTCAGATATGCAGATGACACCACCCTTATAGCAGAAAGTGAAGAGGAACTAAAAAGCCTCTTGATGAAAGTGAAAGAGGAGAGTGAAAAAGCTGGCTTCAAGTTCAACATTCAGAAAAGGAAGATCATGACATCCGGTCCCATCACTTCATGGGAAATAGATGGGATAACAGTGTCAGAGTTTACCTTTTTGGGCTGCGAAATCACTACAGATGGTGGCCGCAGCCGTGAAATTAAAAGACATTTACTCCTTGGAAGGAAAGTTATGACCAACCTAGATAGCATATTGAAAAACAGAGACATTACTTTGCCAACAAAGGTCTGATAGATGTTCAATTGATTTCTGTTCCCACTGTGGAAGCACTCCGTATTGCACCTGTCTAGTAATTCAATTTTCACAGGCCTGATGGGCTTATATATTTACATGGTCTTTGAATTTTCCTTTGAACTGGTCGTAATACCTTTTGGGGTTCCCTTGTTACTTACAGTTAAAATCTCTGACAGGTGTTTATTCTAAGTCTGTATGAGAGTCATTTTATCTTTTCACAAAAAAATTTGTCCTTAAATAGTTGTGGAGCTCTTCCATCAAGATTATTTAAAGAAAATACACCTAACAGAAGATGAAACTTCCTGTCTCAGGAAAGAAGGTTCTTTTTAGTTGTGTTATCTTTGTTTACATTTAAATGCTTTAATGTCAGTTTGATTAAGTAGGTAATCAAGTATTTCTCTGAGTCACCCATATGAGGTCCTATGTTAGTCAGATGTGTATAAATTTTATCTGACTTTTTTTGTTGGTTTTTTGCCTTCAAAATATTGTAAATATAGGAAAAGAAAACTTTTAAGGATATCTTTTTATGCCTGAAACCATCTTTGAGATTTCCCAGAAGATCTCTGGAAATTTAGTGATTTGTGCTTAAAAAATGATGCTAGAAACAAGTTTTTTTAAATGAGCTACTCAATCAGAAGGTATGTTCAGATTTCCCTAGGTTACATTTGAACACATAAAATGTGTATAAATATTTCAGAAATTGTTTTCATGGAAAATTCCTAATACAGGTATTGAGTGATCAGGGGTGCAAGTATCTTTTCAAGAGGGTGATTTCATTTCCTTTAGATTTGTATACCCAGAAGTGGGAATACTAGATTATATGCGTGTGTGTGTGAGTATGCTCAGTTGTGTCTGACTCTTTATGACTCCATGGACTGTAGCCCACCAGCCTCCTCTGTCCATGGAATTTTCCAGGCAAGAATACTGGAGTGGGCTGCTATTTCCTCCTCCAGGGGATCTTCCTGACGCAGGGATCAAACCTGCATCTCTTGCATCTCCTGTATGGGCAAGTGGATTCTGCCCTCTAGCGCCACCTGGGAAACCCAATAGACCATATGGTAATTCTATTTTTAATTTTTTGAGGAACCTCTATACTATTTCCCATAGTCACTATACCAATTTACATTTCTACTAACGGTACTTAGGGGTTCCCTTTTCCTCCCACATTCTTGCTCTCTCTCTCTCTCTTTTGTCTTCTTGATAGGCTTTAATTTGAATCTGGCATCTTCTAGGCTGGTATTTCTAAATTGGTGATGCACATTAGACTTATCTGTAGAGTTTTATAAAAATACAAAAGTCTAGGCCCTACCCCAGAGTTCCTGAACTTCTTGATATTCCTGAAACATTCTTCTTGGGATTACGGTATATCTCAAGGATTTTTTTCCCTTTAAAAATCATGTTTGTGCATTTATGAATCAGATGTAATACTTGAAAATTGACTTGATCATTAGACAGAAACATTTCAGCTACATTTTTTGGAAAGGCCTTATTATCTACTTTTGAATCCCACTGAAGTGACTATGTTTCCTTGTCACTTTATTCTCTCATCAGATCTTTCACATTTGAAAATAACTAACCACACCTATTTCACATCTCTTTCCTCTAAGGATAGTTTTTTTTTTTTTCCCCCCCTAAGGATAGTTTTTATTTTACTCCAATTTTCACCTGAATGAGCAGAGTCTGTCAGTTCGTGTCTTCAATAAGGATTGTACTGGCCCCATAGTGGATAAGCTACGTCAAACTATTGACTTCTAAGAATAGACTCTTGGGTGCAGAAGCTATTGCTTGCCAGTAGGCTGAGTCAGAATCTTCAAATTCTTTAGTTCAGAATAAGAGGGCTTCCTGAGTCTGCTATGCTGAGATCTAGCAGTTCAGTTCAGTCGTTCAGTCGTCTCTGACACTTTGCGACCCCATAAATTGCAGCATGCCAGGCCTCCCTGTCCATCACCAACTCCCTGGAGTTCACTCAGACTCATGTCCATCGAGTTGGTGATGACATCCAGCCATCTCATCCTCTGTCATCCCCTTCTCCTCCTGCCCCCAATCCCTCCCAGCATCAGAGTCTTTTCCAGTGAGTCAACTCTTCGCATGAGGTGGCCAGAGTACTGGAGTTTCAGCTTTAGCCTCATTCCTTCCAAAGAACACACAGGACTGATCTCCTTCAGAATGGACTGGTGGATCTCCTTGCAGTCCATGGGACTCTCAAGAGTCTTCTTCAACACCATAGTTCAAAAGCATCATTTCTTCAGTGCTCATCGCTCTTCACAGTCCAATTCTCATATCCATACATGACTACTGGAGAAACCGTAACCTTGACTAGACGGACCTTTGTTGGCAAAGTAATGTCTCTGTTTTTGAATATGCTATCTAGGTTGGTCATAACTTTCCTTCCAAGGAGTAAGTGTCTTTTAATTTCATGGCTGCAGTCACCATCTGCAGTGATTTTGGAGCCTCCCAAAATAAAATCTGACAGTTTCCACTGTTCCCCATCTATTTCCCATGAAGTGATGGGACCAGATGCCATGATCTTCGTTTTCTGAATGTTGAGCTTTAAGCCAACTTTTTCACTCTCCTCTTTCACTCTCATCAAGAGGCTTTTTAGCTCCTCTTCACTTTCTGCCATAACGGTGATATCATCTGCATATCTGAGGTTATTGATATTTCTCCCAGCAATCTTGATTCCAGCTTGTGCTTCTTCCAGCCCAGCATTTCTCATGATGTACTCTGCATAGAAGTTAAATAAGCAC
>NW_024074239.1:0-3306 GCF_014754425.2 Oryx dammah
CTTCCACAACCACAGCAGCCCATGGTGTCAGTAGAGAGGACTCAGGAGAGGTGAGGAGGGAGACTCAGGAGGGGAGGGAGGTCGAATGTCAGCTTCTGCTGGAGGGGAGCCTTATATACCAGCTCTGGGGACAGGAGAGGGAAGACACATGACCACTTCCTTGTTGCTATTTGTCTGGATTTACATGGAAGACTGCATCATCTCTTATTTACTTCCCTTTTAGATATCTTTGTCTTTACCCAATTTTCAATGTTTTTTTTTTCTTTCATAAAACTATATTCCAATGCAATTTGAAAAGGCTTAAATGTTCCAGGGAAGCATGCTAAGAACCTGGCTGTCAACAGGAATGGGCAGACTTTATCATCCTGCAATACCAGGGGACTATCACTATGAGTGTGAGCGCTGGACGATATTGTCCACAGCCCACACCTGCCATTGGACAGCCCCCAGGCCAGGTGATCTGTGAGCTTCCATGGGGGTCTGAACAGTGAAGCTTAAGGTACAATCCCTGACCTCAAAGAGTTTGCAATATAGTGACATTAGAAGCTGGGGATGTGAAAATGGCCACAAATTCCAAACAAGGCCAGATGTTGTGATCAGGCTTAGTGACCAGTGGGAACTGCTGAGGCTAGAAGTTTTCCTTCTCTACCTCTTCATTTGAAGTGTACCACTTTGGCTACCTCATGTGAAGAGTGGACTCATTGGAAAAGACTCTGATGCTGGGAGGGATTGGGGGCAGGAGGAGAAGGGGACGACAGAGGATGAGATGGCTGGATGGCATCACAGACTTGATGGACATGAGTCTGAGTGAACTCCGGGAGTTGGTGATGGACAGGAAGGCCTGGCGTGCTGCAATTCATGGGGTCGCAAAGAGTCAGACACGACTGAGCGACTGAACTGAACTGAACTGATTGTGATTTGTCTTCTCACAGCCAGACTGTAATGATTCTTTTGAAAACAGAAATATTGGGTTGACCAAAAAGTTCATTCGGGTTTTCTGTACCCTCTCATGAAAAAACCCAAACGAACTTTTTGGCCAGCCCAACAGATCCTCTGAAGAGTCTGCATACTGATATTGTAGTTCTTGGCATGTGTAGCTTTGGGTGAGGGACTGATTTTTTCTTTGATGGTATTCTGAGAGCAGCACCCCTGTGCTAAGTAGCTGACTTAGGTGATTCTGAGAGCAGAGTGGATACCCAAGGAGTACAGGTACAGAGGCCAGAGAAGTAGGGGGAGAATGGAGTCTGTGGCAATGAGGTGAAGCATGTAGCCGTGGATCCTGGTGGGATGTGAGCGCTGGGGACCAACACGGAAGCTGTAAAAATATAAGGAAGGAAAAACGAGAGTGCCGGTGGCCTTTTCATCACACAAGCTGATGTAGGAGCAACTCTCGCCATCACTGAGTCCAGAGATCTTGGTGGGCACGTTTGCTGGCTGACTGTCTCCCGGAGCTTCTCTGGCAACAGGCTTGCTGCTCAGAATCCACGTTGTCAATTTGGTGAGACTGTTCTTTGGGAATCTGAGTGAAAGGAAATGCTGCGGCCCCAGGGCTGATAGGTGGTGTTATCAATGAGCACAGACTGTTTCTGTATGTGGACCGAAGAGCATTTCAGCTGCTCAGGGGGTGCTTCATCGGGGGTGAAGGGGGCAGTGGAGCAGATAGAGATAGGGGAACAGGTGTGAGAGCTTTTAAAGAGGCAAAAATAAACTGAATTTTGTGAAAGACTAGATATGGGCTGAGAGAAAGGAAAGATTCAAAGACAACTTTAAAAATTTCATTTAGTTATTTCTTTATGGCTGTCTATCTTCTTTGCGGTGTGCAGGCTTCTCATTGCAGTGAACTCTCTTGTTGTGGAACACAGGCTCTAGGGCTCTTGGGCTCAGTAGCTGTGGCTCACGGGTTTAGTTGCCCTGGGGCATGTGGGATCTTCCCAGGCTAGGGATCAAACCCACGTCTCTTGCATTGGCAGGCAGACTCTCAACCACTGGACCACCAGGGAAGTGACAAAGGGGATTTTTTAAACAGACTGCCAACTTGATGGGTAAGAAACTGTGGAGAAATTTACCTTTTGGGGGGAGGGGGAGTCAGGGAAGATTATGAATTGAGTCTGGGACAAGTGACACTGGAGGTGCCTCTGAGATGCCTGCAGGGAGAAGGTGGACTGCAAGTTGGCTAAGTATGGAATCTGAAGAAGATTCCAAGCTGGATGTGTGCATCTGAGGATCAAATTCAGGCATATACATGGGGAAATGGAAACCATAGGTGTGGACATGAGCATTCAGGGTGATAGTGTAGAATGAGAGAGGAGAGCATGGATCAAGGCTTCTAGTAGACAACTTTTGAGGTTACAAAAAGGAAAGAAGTTAATTTTATTCAAAAACAATTTTTGGAAATAGAGCTGTGAACATGTAGCTTCATAAGAACTAAAATGGCCAATGTAATGAGGCAGAAAGTACACAGTACTAACAAAGGGGAAATTTTTGAAAGAGAATGGCTTGTTCAGTGTGGGCATTCATGTTGACTTGCCTGCCTCTCAAAATTTCTATGAAAGCAGGGTGATTTCAACTGACTCTTTGGAGAGAAAAGCATTAAGGAGAAACAGAACGGGAGCTCGTAGCAGTCCAGGGCCTTCTTAATTCAGAATCTTAGACTCAACTGTGCTTCTGCAAAGATCCGCTCCAACAAGTTGGCACCTCTTGGCTTGTTTCTAAAATGACTTTAAAGAGGAAAGCTAAAATTAGCAAATGTGTTGGGTTAAATGTAGTCCACAAGAATGTGAACAAGGAAGAAGCCTAGACAACCCTATTTGGAAGCTGCAATGGCAGCAAGGAGGAAGTGACCACTGGTCATGAGTCCTGGGGCACTCCCTCGCCCGTCTCCCAAGATGGTATATAAGGACCTCGCCAGCAGAAGGCGGCATCAGACCTCCCTGCCCTCCTGAGTCTCCCTCCTCACCTCTCCTGAGTCCTCTCTACTGACACCATGGGCTGCTGTGGTTGTGGAAGCTGTGGCGGCTGCGGCGGCGGCTGTGGCCGTGGCCGTGGCTGTGGTAGTGGCTGCGGCGGTGGCTGCGGTGGTGGTTGTGGCAGCTGCAACAGCTGCAACAGCTGCAGGTGCTACCGGGTGGGCTGCTGCAGCAGCTGCTGCCCCTGCTGCTGCGG
The DNA here is from genome assembly GCF_014754425.2 of Oryx dammah. Lineage (NCBI taxonomy): Eukaryota > Metazoa > Chordata > Mammalia > Artiodactyla > Bovidae > Oryx > Oryx dammah. The sequence goes on from NW_024074239.1 coordinate 3,163, forward strand.
CTGCTGTGGGGGCTGCTGCAGTGTCCCCGTGGTCTGCTGCCACCGCCGCACCTGCAGCTGCCACTCGTGTGGGAAGGGCTGCTGCCAGCAGAAATGCTGCTGCCAGCAGAAGTGCAGCTGCCAGAAGCAATGCTGCCACTAGGC
>NW_024074240.1:0-3304 GCF_014754425.2 Oryx dammah
TGGGGGAAGAATCCAAGGGAAACTTGGTGTGTCAAGCACTGGCAGGCGAGCAGTGTCTCAGCCTCCGCCTTGTGGGGCTTCTTCCTCCACCCAGGGGCTCAGGGAACCTGGTGCTCTTTGTGCTGCGCTGAGTCCTGGCAGCCAAGCCCCAGCAGGAGAAGCCTTTCAGTTGAGCTTCCCTTCCGTCTGATACAACGCTAAGCGCTGGAGCCCTTGGCAGGGTGAAAGCCACTGGCGCCTAAAGCCTCCCCAAGAGCGCCTGGGGCCTAGCTGTAAAGGCAAGGCAGGAGAGGAACTGAGGCCAGGAAGGCGCCACTGGCGTCTCCCAGCCTGGGGCAGCATGCTTCTTCCTGAGCAGTAACACTAGTAGCAAGACAAGACTGGGCAAGTCTCGCCCAGGGCAGAGCAGCTACACACTAGGGACTCTGCCAGATCAGGCTATGAGTAGAGCTGGAGCTCTGCCGTTCAGAAGCGCACATGGGATTTCTCAGCCAGGCCTTGCAGATGCACGCATCTGGGCTGCCTGCTATTCCCCCGAGAAGGCTCGCTTTCCAGCGTGCTGTGCACTCGGCTACCATGCGGGGGCGCCACGCGCCTCCCGGAGATCTTGGTTCCGGGGATGCTTCCCTGAGCTGGGGCTTTGTGCGAGAACTCAGAAGAGCAGGGGCAGGCCCCAACCACTTACTGGTGTCTGTGCTGAGGAGGAGAGCCCTAGGGAAACTTGGTCTGTCAAGCACTGGCAGGCGAGCAGGGTCGCAGCCTCCTCGTTGTGTGGCTGCCTCCCCCACCCAGGGGCCATTGGAGCCTGGTGCTCTCCGTGCTGCACTGAGTCCGGGCGGCCAAGCCCCAGCTGCAGAAGACTTGCAGTTGGGCTTCCCTGCCGTCTGACACAGCACTAAGTGCTGGAGCCCTTGTCAGGGTGAAATCCACCGGCCAATAAAGCCTCCACAAGGGCGCCTGGGCCCTAGGTGCAAAGGCAAGGCAGGAGAGAAGCTGAGGCCAGGAAGGCGCCAGTGACGTCTCTGAGCCTGGAGCAGCATGCTCCTTCCTGGGCAGGAACACTAGCAGCGAGCAAAGTCTGGGCAAGTGTCGCCCAGGGCTGAGCAGATGCACACCAGGGACTCTGCCAGATCGGGCCTCTGAGCAGAGCTGGAGCTCTGCCGTTCTGGAGGCACACTTGGGATTTTCCAGCCAGGCATTACAGGCGCATGCAGGTGGGCTCCCTGCTCTACCCCCAAGGAGGCTCGCTTTCCATCGTGCTGTGCACTCAGCTTCCATGCAGGGGCGCCACACGCCTCCGGAGGTCTTGGCTCCATGGCTTCTTCCCTGAGCTGGACTGTGGGCCGGAGCTCAGAACCACAGGGGCAGGCCCCAACCACTTGCAAGCGTCTGTGCTGGGAAGAAAAGCCCTAGGGAACCTCGGTATGTCAAGAACTGGCAGGTGAGCATGGTCTCAGCCTCCGCATTGTGGGGCTTCCTCCCCCACCCAGGGGCTCTGGGAGCCTGGTGCTCTCCGTGCTGCGCTGAGTCCGGGCAGCCAAGCCCCAGCAGCAGAAGCCTTTCAGTTGGGCTTCCCTTCTGTCTGACACAGTGCTAAGCGCTGGGGCCCTTGGCAGGCTGAAAGCCACCGGCCCCTAAAGCCTCTCCAAGAGCGCCTGGGGCCTAGCTGTAAAGGCAAGGCAGGAGAGCAAATGAGGCCAAGAGGGCGCCAGTGGCTTCTCCCAGCCTGGGGCAGCATGCTTCTTCCTGGGGAGGAACACTAGTAGCAAGACAAGACAGGACAAGTCTCGCCCAGGGCAGAGCAGCTTCACACCAGGGACTCTGCCAGATCAGGCTATGAGCAGAGCTGGAGCTGTGCCCTTCAGGAGGCGCACTTGGGATTTCCCAGCCAGGCCTTGCAGACGCACGCAGCTAAGCTGCCTGCTCTTCACCCGAGAAGCCTCGCTTTCCAGCGTGCTGTGCACTCGGCTACCATGCGGGGGTGCCACGCGCCTCCCGGAGGTCTTGGCTCCGGGGCTGCTTCCCTGGCTGGGGCTGTGGTTGGGAGCTCAGAACAGCAGGAGCCGTCCCCAACCACTTGCACCCATCTGTGCTGGGGAAGAGAGCCCTACGGAAACTCGGTAAGTCAAGCACTGGCAGTAGAGCAGGGTCTCAGCATCCACGTTGTGGGGCTTCCTCCCCGACCCAGGGGCCCTGGGAGCCTGATGCTCTCCATGCTGCGCTGAGTCCGGGCGTCCAAGCCCCAGCGGGAGAAGCCTTGCAGTTGAGCTTCCCTCCCGTCTGACACAGTGTTAAATGCTGGAGCCCTTGGTAGCGTGAAATCCACCGGCCCCTAAAGCCTCCCCAAGGGCGCCTGGGCCCTAGCTGCAAAGGCAAGGTAGAAGAGAAGCTGAGGCCAGGATGGCGCCAGTGGCGTCTCCCAGCCTGGGGCAGCAAGCTCCTTCCTGGGCAGGAACACTAGCAGCGAGACAAGCCTGGGCAAGTCTCGCCCAGGGCAGAGCAGCCTCACACCAGGGACTCTGGCAGATCGGGCCTTTGAGCAGAGCTGGAGCTCTGCCGTTCTGGAGGCGGACTTGTGATTTCCCAGTCAGGCCTTGCAGACGCATGCATCTGAGCTGCCTGCTCTTCCCCGAGATGGCGCGCTTTCCAGCATGCTGTGCACTCGGCTTCATGCGGGGGTGCCAATCGCCTCCCGAATTTATTGGCTCTTGGGCTGCTTCCCTAAGTTGGGGCTGTGGGCGGGAGCTCAGAACCGCAGGGGCAGTCCCCAAACACTTGCATGTGCCTGTGCGGGGTAGGAGAGCCCTAGGGAAACTTGGTATGTCAAGCACTGGCAGGCGAGCAGGGTCTCAGCCTCCGTGTTGTGGGGCAGCCTCCCCCACCCAGGGGCCCTGGGAACCTGGTGCTCTCCGTGCTGCGCTGAGTCAGGGCGGACAAGCCCCAGCGGGAGAAGCCTTGCAGTTGGGCTTCCCTCCAATCTGACACAGCGCTAAGTGCTGGAGCCCTTGGCAGGGTGAAATCCACCGGCCCCTAAAGCCTCCCCAAGGGCGCCTGGGCCCTAGGTGCAAAGGCAAGGCAGGAGAGAAGCTGAGGCCAGGAAGGCGCCAGTGACGTCTCTGAGCCTGGAGCAGCATGCTCCTTCCTGGGCAGGAACACTCGCAGCGAGCAAAGTCTGGGCAAGTGTCGCCCAGGGCAGAGCAGCCTCACACTAGGGACTCTGCCAGATTGGGCCTCTGAGTAGAGCTGGAGCTCCGCCATTCTGGAGGCGCACATAGGATTTTCCAGCCAGGCCTTGCAGACGCAC
>NW_024074241.1:0-3300 GCF_014754425.2 Oryx dammah
ATGTATCATTTAAAGTTTGCGTTTCTTTGTTAATTTTCTGTTTAGTTGATCTGTCCATATGTGTGAGTGGGGTATTAAAGTCTCCCACTATTATTGTGTTGTTGTTAATTTCCCCTTTCATACTTGTTAGCATTTGTCCTACATATTGCGGTGCTCCTATATTGGGTGCATATATATTTATAATTGTTATATCTTCTTCTTGGATTGATCCTTTGATCATTATGTAGTGGCCTTCTTTGTCTCTTTTCACATCCTTTGTTTTAAAGTCTATTTTATCGGATATGAGTATTGCCACTCCTGCTTTCTTTTGGTCTCTATTTGCATGGAATATCTTTTTCCAACCCTTCACTTTCAGTCTGTATGTTTCCCTTGTTTTGAGGTGGGTCTCTTGTAAGCAGCATATAGAGGGTTCTTGTTTTTGTATCCAGTCAGCCAGTCTTTGCCTTTTGGTTGGGGTATTCAATCCATTTACTTTTAAGGTAATTATTGATAAGTATGATCCTGTTGCCATTTGTTTTATTATTTTGGGTTCGGGTTTATACTCCCTTTTTGTGTTTCCTGTCTAGAGAATATCCTTTAGAATTTGTTGGAGAGCTGGTTTGGTGGTGCTGAATTCTCTCAGCTTTTGCTTGTCGGTAAAGCTTTTGATTTCTCCTTCGTATTTGAATGAGATCCTTGCTGGGTATAGTAATCTGGGCTGTAGGTTATTTTCTTTCATCACTTTAAGTATGTCTTGCCATTCCCTCCTGGCCTGAAGAGTTTCTATTGAGAGATCAGCTGTTATCCTTATGGGAATCCCCTTGTGTGTTATTTGTTGTTTTTCCCTTGCTGCTTTTAATAGTTGTTCTTTGTGTTTGATCTTTGTTAATTTGATTAATATGTGTCTTGGGGTGTTTCGCCTTGGGTTTATCCTATTTGGGACTCTCTGGGTTTCTTGGACTTGGGTGATTATTTCCTTCCCCATTTTAGGGAAGTTTTCAACTATTATCTCCTCAAGGATTTTCTCATGGTCTTTCTTTTTGTCTTCTTCTTCTGGGACTCCTATAATTCGAATGTTGGAGCGTTTCATATTGTCCTGGAGGTCTCTGAGATTGTCCTCATTTCTTTTAATTCGTTTTTCTTTTTTCCTCTCTGCTTCATTTATTTCTACCATTCTGTCTTCTATTTCACTAATCCTATCTTCTGCCTCCGTTATTCTATTATTTGTTGCCTCCAGAGTGTTTCTGATCTCATTTATTGCATTATTCATTGTATATTGACTCTTTTTTATTTCTTCTAGGTCCTTGTTGAACCTTTCTTGCATCTTCTCAATCCTTGTCTCTAGGGTATTTATCTGTGATTCCATTTTGACTTCAAGATTTTGGATCATTTTCACTATCAATATTCGGAATTCTTTCTCAGGTAGATTCCCTATCTCTTCCTCTTTTGTCTGGTTTGGTGGGCATTTCTCCTGCTCCTTTACCTGTTGGGTATTCCTCTGTCTCTTCATCTTGGTTATATTGCTGCGTTTGGAATGGCCTTTTTATATTCTGGTAATTTGTGGAGTTCTCTTTATTGTGGAGCTTCCTCACTGTGGGTGGGGTTGTATCAGTGGCTTGTCAAGGTTTCCTGGTTAGGGAGGCTTGTGTTGGAGGTCTGGTGGGTGGAGCTGGGTTTCTTCTCTCTGGAGTGCAGTGGAGTGACCAGTAATGGGTTATGAGACGTCTAAAGTTTTGGAGTAACTTTGAACTGCCTGTGTATTGAAGCTCAGGGGTGTGTTCCTGTGTTGCTGGAGAATTTGTGTGATATGTCTTGTTCTGGAACTTGTTGGCCCTTGGGTGGAGCTTTGTTTCAGTGTAGGTTTGGAGGCATTTGATGAGCTCCTATTGCTTAATGTTCCCTGAATTCAGGAGTTCTCTGATGTTCTCAAGCTTTGGACTTAAGCCTCCTGCTTCTGGTTTTCGGTTTTATTTTTACAGTGGTCTCTAGACTTCTCCATCTATACAGCACCAATGATATAGTATCTAGGCTAAAGATGAAAGGTTTCTCCACATTGAGGGGCACCCAGAGAGGTTCACTGGGTTACATGGAGAAGAGAAGAGGGAGGGGGTAGTTAGAGGTGACTGGAATGAGATGCGGTGAGATCTAAAGAGGAGAGAGCAAGCTAGTCAATAGTCACTTCCTTATGTGCGCTCCATAGTCTGGACCTCTCAGAGGTATTCACGGAGTTATACAGTGAAGAGGAGAGAGAGGAAGTAGACAGAGGTGGCCAGGAGGGTAAGAGAGAGGAATGAAAAGGAGAGAGACAGGTCCAGCCAGTAATCAGTTCCTTAGGTGCTCTCCACCATCTAGAACACACAGAGAATCACAGAGTTGGATATAGAAGAGATGGGGGGAGGGCGGGGAGTGACAGAGGCCACCTGGTGGAGAAAAAGGAGGGTCCAAAAGGAGGAGAGAGTGGTCAAGCCAGTAATCTCGCTGTCAGGTAAGATTGGGTTATGAAATGTACAAGATTGACAACAAAAACTGAAAAGCAAAGATTAAAAACCTAGAGTAGAGGTTAGATTTTCAAAAATACAATGTTAAAGAGACGAAGCAGAAGGAAGAAAGAAAAAAAGAGAAAGATAAAAAAAATAATAATCTTAAGAAAAAGAAATAAGGAAAAATATATATATAAGAAAAAAAAAAAAAACCCCAGGATTAAAAAAGAAATACCAACAACAACCACGCGAAGACTATATATGGTGTTTGCTTTAAAAAAGTAGTCTTTTTTTTTTTTTGAAAAGTAATAGTTATAGAAATATAAAGTAGAGAAATAGAAGACTTAATAGTTAAAAAAAAAGTTTGAGAAAAAAAAAGAAAGCAAAAAAAAAAAAAAAGGAATGATTGTAAAAATTGTGAAGATATATCTGGCCCTTCTCTGATGTTGTGGGCCGTGTTGGTCACTTCCAAGGCGTTTCCCTCTGTTTAACTTCTGTTTGCTGGTCTCTTCAGGATCTGAATTCCGTCCTGACACATGGGGGCGGTGGTGGACACTTTTTTTTTTTTTAGGCTCACTAGTTCAGTCGCGCTGTGGGGAGGGGGGGGGATGCTGCAAACAAATAGCACTGTCGTGGGTACACAGCGTCTCAACCCCGCTGGACCTGTCTCCCCCCACGACACACAAACCGCTCCGGCTCCACGGAGCTCAGCCGGGAACCATCCGGGGCCAGCTCCAGGCTTCACGCACCTCCCCGGTCCAAGCCGCTCGGTTTTGGCGCCCAGGTAACCCTCAGAGGCACAAACTTGTTTGGGACTGCGCTCTGCGCCCCTCCCGGGTCC
>NW_024074242.1:0-3299 GCF_014754425.2 Oryx dammah
TCAGGGGAGATCATCGGGGGCCATGAAGCCAAGCCCCACTCCCGCCCCTACATGGCGTATCTTCAGTACTGGAATCAGGATGTCCAGTCTAGGTGCGGTGGGTTCCTGGTTCGACAGGACTTCGTGCTGACAGCCGCTCACTGCCACGGAAGGTGAGGAGCAGCAAGTAGCCGGCACCTTTCTGAACACCCTTGGCAAGGGAGCCCTGCCTTTTTTTCCCCAGGAGCAACTAGGCTGTTAGGAACATTGAGCCAGGGGGGCTCCTGAGAGGGCAAGAAAGAGGGGGCCAGGAGAGTGAGAGGTGAGAAAGAGGGAAGGTCACTGCCGGAGGTGTTGCTGAAGTGAGAGAGACTAGACATAAGGCGCGCCTGGATATCAAATTGTAAACCAATGCAACTTCAGATGTGTTCCTAGGGCTAACTGCCCATGGAGAACAGTTACGCTCTTCACAGTGGCTCCAGAATCTGACCTTGGCTGCCAAGAAACAGACAGTACAGACAGCCTTGTCCCCAGGGCCCTCCTGGTGCCTGCATTTCCCCTCAGTGGCAGCCTTGCCCTGGAGTCATCTGCCCTTCATGGCTCCAGGGCTGTAAACCCTGAGGTTGTGACCCCCATCTCCTGCTCTGGTCTCTGTGAAGCTCAATGAACGTCACCCTGGGGGCCCACAACATCAAACAGCAGGAGAGGACCCAGCAGGTCATCGGGGTGAGAAGAGCCATCTGCCACCCAGACTATAATCCTAAAAACTACTCCAATGACATCATGTTATTAAAGGTAAACGGCCCTGCTTCTCATGCCCTCCTGGGATCAGCTCGTTTCCCCTCCCAGGACCTCCTACCCCTTTCTCCTCTCCCATCCTGGCCACCTGACCGGTCCCTGTGGCTCAGGAGAGAGGGGAGACACATCAGCATCATTGCCGTGTCCAGGCTCGGGGACCACCGGCTGAGCCAGACTCTTGTCTCTTCCCATCAGCTGGAGAGAAAGGCCAAGCAGACATCAGCTGTGAAGCCCCTTAGTCTGCCCAGGGCCAAGGGCCGGGTGAAGCCAGGACAGGTGTGCAGCGTGGCCGGCTGGGGGAAGGATTCCAGGGGCTCCTACACTGACACGCTGCAGGAGGTAAAGCTGACTGTGCAGGCGGATCAACAGTGTGAGGCCCACTTACGCAACTATTATAACCACACCAACCAGCTGTGTGTGGGGGACCCAAAGACAAAGAAAGCTTCCTTTAAGGTGAGAATCACAGCCTACCTTGCTTGGATCTGGGGAGAAGGGTGTTGGCAGAATATCTGGGACCTGGGGACCACCTCACCCTCTAGGCTTGGGACCTCTCTCCAGGAGTAAAAGGGGGAACAGCCGGAGCTGGGAGGACCTAGAGCCTCTGCAAGCCACGTGAGACCTGCAGTGAATCCCAACCTGGCGCTCCTCCGGAAGGGAGAATCTGCCACGCACTGAGGCTCAGGTGTTAGAAAACCAGGCTTCCTGAGTGGGAGGTGGTCCAGTCCAGGTGCCTGCTCAGAGCTGGAACCCACCTGCTTACTGAGCTCCCTTCCTGATGAGTGTCACCCCTCCCACCTGCTTCCCTGTCCTAACAGCCAGCCCTCAGCATCTAAGGAGAGAGGGGACGGAGACCTGGGGGCAGAGAAGGAGCTGCCCCCTGCAGGAAGTGAAGCAGGGACAATGTCCAGGTCAGGGCTTGGCAGCCGGGGGCCCATAGACCTGCCTTGCCCACTTGTCTCGCACAGGGAGGCCTTGCAAAGTGGCCTTCTCAGAGAGGGGTCTTGAAATGGCAGGATGGGAGAGAGGGCAGGACCAGGAAGAGAGCAGACTCAGTCCTTCCCCTTCTCTGTCCTCAGGGGGACTCCGGAGGCCCTCTCGTGTGTGACAATGCGGCCCAGGGCATTGTCTCTTATGGAAAAAATGATGGATCAACTCCACGGGCCTTCACCAAAGTCTCAAGTTTCCTGCCCTGGATAAAGAAAACCATGGAAACCCTCTGACTGCAGGAAGCAGACCATCTTCCCTGGGGCTAATCCAGAATCACACTGCGGGGTTTGGGGTGCCCATAGCTCAATAAATGTCTCTCAGCAGAGCTTGAAGGGCTGGTTGCTTATTTATTCACTGACTCCTACTCACAAATGCTCACTGTGTGTTTAGAAAGGCAATGACAGGATTCTGCTGTTTTCTGCTTCCTCCTCTCCCCTCTCCCACCATCTCTTCCCCTGAACCCCATGCAAAGCTGTCACCCAGGTCTGCTTCCCCACACTTGTCTTCCAGGGCCGGCCCTCCCACCAGGGCTGAAGCTGAGCACCATCAGGGGAAGACATGAACCTCTCTGGTCCTGGGGCTCAGGGTGTGCTCCTTAGCTCCTTGCTCTGGGTACATGGCAGGGAGGAGTGGGTCACACCATGGGTCCCTGACACCAAGAGCACAGCCTGGGGCTGCAGCTCCAGGACAGAGACCCTCCTACTGGGGAGGGTTAGGGCTACCTGAGCTGACCTTTAACCCCTACAGCCAGGGGAGCCCGCCCAGAGCTGGGCTGGTCTCCTGAGAAGCCCCTCCATCTCACTCAGGCTGAGTGTCCTGCTCTGCCCTCCTCAGAGCCCAGGGCCCTAGCTCTGCCTCCAGTCTCCTCTGCCGCCCCTTCTTCTCCGTCCCTGCCCATCACTGCGCGTCCTCAGCAGGGCCACCATCTCCTGTCCCCTCCAGACCACACTGATGTCTGCTGACCCCTTCCTCATATCCCTCCCACCCTGCATACCTGAGTCCCATGGGGTTCTAGCAGGGCCTCACCACTGACGTGCCAGCCCAGCTCATGCCTTGGCAGAGGGATCAGAGGGACCAGGCCTGTGCTGTACTGGGCAAGTCCAGATCGCTGGGCCCCATCTCTCACCTGGGCAGGGCCAGCTCAACCCCTCACATGCAGCCCAGTGTCCCCCATGTGCTCAGAGTCCTCTGGCTCCTGATGGCTCAATAGCCTGGGTCCCTGTCAGCCTGTCCCTTTAGGGCCCTGGGGCAAGATTCCCTGCCAGTCACCTGGGACCTTTTGAGTTAGAAAGGGATCCTGTCTTTAGTAGGACTGAAAAGTGCAGTGGTTTTCATCCATCAACACAAATGCTGATGGAACACCTACTAAGTGCCGGACACTATGGTTGTACAATGGACACAATACAGGTTCTATCATCTCAGTTCAGCTGTAACTGACAGTGTCAATATCGTCCAAATTGTCTCTATTCCCTCCCTGTCATGAGTCCACTTGAGGGGCCTACATCTCTGTGGGTAGTCCACAGGGACAAAGATTT
>NW_024074244.1:0-3298 GCF_014754425.2 Oryx dammah
TCATTAGAATAGAACTGGTTAAGGGTTTCATTGTTGAGCCAATAGTTGCTGTCAAGTTTTCCTATCTTTTATTTGTTGATATAGTTGGTATATAGAAAAAAACAGGTAGTAGCCCTGGAATTAGCAACATTAAATCTTTGAGTTAAGTACTTTCTTTGTTATAACCCACTGCACCTTTGTTCTATAGGAATGTAACTTTATTTAGTACTTTGAGGGTGATGCAGATTAAACAAAAAACACTCCAAGGGAAAATGAGTTTTCTGGTTGATTAACATTTATCAAGGAAAAGAGCCATAAAATGTTAACAGGCCTCTTGGCCAGAAGATAATGTAAATCACCTGAGACCTTTTGCATACAGAAAGGTATGCAGAAAGAAAGCCTGGTCTCGATAAGGATCAGGACTGCTGCCCCTGCATGACTCTGTATTTTCATTATTCTCTATGTACAACGTAAGGTATATAAGTTCCCTTTGAAAATAAAGTTACGGGTCTTGCACCAGCTTGGCCTCCCCATGTCGTACTTCCTTTCTCTCTTTATCTCTTTTTCAGGCTAATTCTTGGAGCGCAGGGGCCCTCTGAGTTCACTTTCCTCCCTGGGCTTCTAAGACGCACTCGAGAAGGTGCCCAAGGTGGGGGCACCTTCCACTATTCGAGAGGGCGCCTGTGGCCTATGTGAACAGTGCAAGTCCCTTGTCTGGGGTTTTATTGGCTTTCTGTGTAAACCAAGGAATATCAGCCTCTTTTCTCTCCTCTATTCTCTTAACTGCAAATTCTTTCCTTATCTCTCTCTGTATCTATATATCTCTCTCGGCACGCCATCCACACTTCGGATACCCTGGATCCAACCGGGTCTGGTCCCCGGTAGTAGGAAAAGCAAAGAAGTTAATAAATGTAGAAAAATATAATAATATGTTTAAATTTTTTAAAATTAAAATTTTTAAAAAGGGATAAAGAAAGGAAAACTCCACAAAACTGCAAAAGGCCAATGTAGAGGTAGAGATTTATAGCAACAATAAAAAGTGTGACTGAAATTAAAAAACCCTTAGAAGCTTAATTGTATTTCATAGTGCTAATAAAATCGACATCTACAATAGAGGGGAAAAAAAAGAAAAAGAAAACATCCAAAAGAAACTGCAAAACAAGTCAAAATATAAGAAGAGTAAATATTTTTCCTGAGTCACTGCTGTCAGTGTCCTTTCCATTGCTGGGTGTCACAGTCCACCTTGCACTCCTGGGGTGCCTTCCAACACTGTGCTGGTCTCTGGGCCTGCTGTGGGGGCAACTCAGACTCTAATCTGGTCCTACTCCTGTGTGTTCTTGCCTCCAATGTACACAGCTATAGGAAATAGTGCATTTTCTTTTGTGGGAGCGCTCAGTGTCCTTTTATATTTCCCATAGACACAGAGTATGCCCAGTTGATCGTGTGGATTTAATCTGCAGCTTGTACAGCTGGTGGGAAGGTTTTGGGTCTTCTTTCTTAGCCACACTGACCCTGGATTTCAATTGTGGTTTATTTCCAGCTTTGCACATGGGTCGTCCACTTGGGTTTGTTCCTGAGGCTGCCCTAGAGGACTTGGGTCTGCCCCAGTGAGGGCGGAGGTGGTACAGCTGCTTGGGTCACAGGGTTTCTGGCAACACCGAGTACTCAGGATAGTTGGAAGCTAGGGCAGCAATAAATAGAGTGCTCTAGAAGGGTATGGCAACCAGTATTGGCCAATACCCTCCAGTATTCTAACCTGGAGAACCGCCCTGACAGAGATGCCTGGCAGTCCACAGTCCACAGGGTCGCAGAGTTAGACACGACCAAAGCAACACCATGTGCATAGATGCAAGATTTTTTTTGCCTGTGGCAGCTCTGCCCCAGTGAGGGTTGAGCGTGAAGGTGGCGCACCTGGTTGGGTCACAGGGACCGTGGCAGCACCAAGTGTTCAGGGATATGGACTGCCTCCGCTGTAGGAGTTACTGCCCTATCAGAATCTATTTTGAGCCTCTGGTAGCTGATGATCAGAAGATCTCTTTGGCTAGTGTTTCTCTGTAGCTCCACACATTCAGGCACTTAGCGATCTCCCTTCCCTGGGGTTCTTCGCTGTTGTTCAGCGTGTCAGGCACAGAGAGAGGCCCCGCTAGCTGGGGGTCCTACTCTGTAGTTCAGCACAATAGTCACTTCGAGGAACACCCTGGATAGGGTCCTGCTCTGTAGTTCAGTGCAGTCAGGGGTTTGATGGGTCAGCCTCGCTATTGTTCAGCTGCCAGTGCTGGCCTGTGGGCAGAGAGAGGCTATGGTGATGGCTCCAGCAGTATCATCTTGCTTCCATGGCTGCCTGGCTTTCTGCCACAGGCACTTTCCACCACAGTTTCCTCCCTCACGTCTCCTAGGTCATTCTTTCCACAGTCAACAGCAGCCCTCACCCTGGAATTGCTCCATAATCCCGGTGCTCCAGCTTCAAGCTGCTGTGCCTTGCAGGGGGCCCACTTCCCTGTCAGGGGTATGTATGGCTGTGGCAAGGACTGTCTGTTTCTCATTGCATTCAGGCTGCGACAGGTCAGCTGTTTCACTCTCAGCCTGAAATGTTTCTCCTCTGACCCAGACGATCGCCCCAGTGTGGGGATTGGACCCCTGCTTCAGTTCCAGCACCCACTGAGGGCAGGTCCAGTCCTAGTAACACTCCTGCTTTTTCCCCTAGTTCCTTTGTCCTACCGAGTGTTTGCATGGTTCTATATGCTCTTTTCCAGTGGTCGGGTACTCCCATCTTCTCTCAGCTGGTGTTCGGCAAGCACTTCTGTGTCTGAATGGGTAGTCCTGATGTATCCATGGAGAGAGACGTACTCCACGTCCACCTACTCCTCTGACATCTTGTTCTACACTGCAAATCAGATTTGAAGCAATTACTGACAGTTGCTTTCGCCGTTGTTCAGGTAGTAAACTATTTTGTTCTTTGCACCACCGTGCCCTTAGAAGTGAGTAGCTGTGCAAGTCTGAGTTGATCTACTGTGAGCATGGCTAAGAGTCTCTCAAGAAGAGTCCTAGAGAAGTGAAATGATTGGCTCAGTAGCCAGATCCCTAAATGAATATCCCTGGTTTAGCTGTAAGAAACTAGTTACAGTTGGCCCTCCATATTCGCAGCTTCCACATCCAGGGATTCAACCTACTGCAGACTGAAAATATTTGAAAAAAATTTCCAGAAAGTTCCAACAAAGCAAAACTTGAATTTCCTGCATGTAGGCAGCTATTTACATAACATTTACATTGTATTAGCTATTATACATTATCTAGAGATGATTTTAAAGTACGGGGGAGG
>NW_024074245.1:0-348 GCF_014754425.2 Oryx dammah
GTGTTACGACGGGGACCTATGGGATCCTCCCTTGTGTCCTCAGGACATGCTAGTCTCCATGCGAGTTGGGAGGGGCACGTCGGGATTCCTCTGTAGTCGGTGCCGGGGCCTAAGACCTCGTGTGGAGTCTATAACGGAACCTGAGGATTCCTCTCCAGTGAAGACATGGATCTTGGGGTCCTTCTGGAGGATCCAGAGGGCTGTCAGTCCTCGTCTTGAGTGGGGACATGCACGTCCGCTATCCTCACGAGCTGGAGCAGCCGTGGCAGGCTTCCCGGCGCCTTGATACAGGGATCTGTGCCATTCTTTGGAGGCTTTCCACGAGGCTTTCTGACAGGGCTGTCACAC
>NW_024074245.1:448-3297 GCF_014754425.2 Oryx dammah
TGCACGTCCGCTTTCCTCATGAGCTGGAGCAGCCGTGGCAGGCTTCCCGGCGCCTTGATACAGGGATCTGTGCCATTCTTTGGAGGCTTTCCACGAGGCTTTCTGACAGGGCTGTCACACGTGCCACTGTGGTGTGAGTCGATCCTCGGCGTGCATGTCGAGGAAGTGCAGCGAAATCAGGTTCTTCTGGAGTGGACTGAGTCTTTTTGTGCACATTGGCAATGGTGGCACGACCCCTGGAGTTCCTCTCGACTTTCCTGTGTAGAGCGTCGCCTCCGAGATGCGACAGCAAACCCGGGAATCCTTTCCCGACTAACCAGTGAAAGGAACACTCATCTAGATCTTTGAGGAGGATACGGGGCTCCTCTTGATGTGGGCGGGACCTTCGCTGTTCGTCTCGAGTGGAGGCGGGTATGTCGGGGAACATCTTGAATTTCAGCAAGGGTGTGAAGGATGCTTTCGAAGTTTCAGAGGGAAGGGGTGAATTGCCTTGAGACGCCTCAGCGGAAAAGGGCCTCATCTCGCCTGGAGGGGAGAACCTCCTGGATTTTCTCGAGTTGCGGTGGGACCTTCTCGAGTTACGACGGGGACCTCTGGGACCCTCGCTTGTGGCCTCAGGAAAGGCCAGTCTCCATGCGAGTTGCGAGGGGCTTGTCGGGATTCCTCTGCAGTCGGTGCCGGGCATAAGTGCTCATGTGGAGTCTATGACGTAACCTAAGGATTCCTCTCCAGTGCTGACATGGATCCTGGTGTCCTTCTGGAGGCTCCAAAGGGGAGTCAGTCCTCGTCAAGAGTGGGGACCTGAATGTCCGCTATCCTCACGAGCTGGAGCAACTGTGGCAGGCTTCCCGGGGCCTTGATACAGGGATCTGTGGCATTGTTTGTAGGCTTCCGCACGGGGCTTTCATACAGGGCTCTCACACGTGCCACTGTGGTGTGAGTCGATCCTCGCCGTGCATGTCGTGGAAGTGCAGGGAAATCAGGATCTTCTAGAGTGGACTGAGACTTTTTGTGCACATTGGGAATGGTGGCACGACCCCTGGAGTTCCTCTCGACTTTCTTGTGGAGAGCGCCGCATCCAAGACGCGACAGCCAAGCCGGGAATCCTTTCATGACGAAGCAGGGAAAGGAACCCTCATATCGAGCTTTGAGGAGGAAACGGGGCTCCTCTTGATGTGGGCGGGACCCTCGGTGTTCCTCTCGAGTGGAGGCTGGTATGTTGGGGAACTTCTTGAGTTGCAGCAAGGCTGTGAAGGACCCTTTCGAAGTTCAAGAGTGAAGGGGTGATTTGCCTCGAGACGCCTCAGCGGAAAAGGGCCTCATCTCGCCTGGAAGGGAGAACTTCCTGGATTTTCTCGAGTTGCGGAGGGTCCATCTCGATTTACGACGGGGACCTCAGGGACCCTCCCTTGTGTCCTCAGGACAGGCTAGTCTCCATGCGAGTTCGGAGGGGCATGTCGGGATTCCTCTGCAGTCGGTGCCGTGGCCTAAGACCTCGTGTGGAGTCTATGACGGAACCTGAGGATTCCTCTCCAGTGCTGACATGGATCTTGGTGTCCTTCTGGAAGCTCCACAGGGGAGTCAGTCCTGGTCTCGAGTGTGGACATGCACGTCTGCTTTCCTCACGAGCTGGAGCACCCGTGGCAGGCTTCCCGGCCCCTTGATACAGGGATCTGTGGCAGTCTTTGGAGGTTTTCCCACCAGGCTTTCCGACAGGGCTGTCACACGTGCCACTGTGGTGTGAGTCGATCCTCGGCGTGCATGTCGAGGAAGTGCAGGGAAATCAGGTTCTTCTGGAGTGGACTGAGACATTTTGTGCACATTGGCAATGGTAGCACGACCCCTGGAGTTCCTCTCGACTTTCCTGTGGAGAGCGCCGCCTCCGAGATGCGACAGCAAAGCCGGGAATCCTTAACCGACGAAGCAGGGAAAGGAACCCTCATCTCGAGCTTTGAGGAGGAAACGGGGCTCCACTTGATGTTGGCGTGACCCTCGGTGTTCCTCTCGAGTGGAGGCGGGTATGTCGGGGAACTTCTTGAGTTGCAGCAAGGGTGTGAAAGACCCTTTCGAAGTTCAAGAGGGAAGGGGTGATTTGCCTCGAGACGCCTCAGCGGAAAAGGGCCTCATCTCGCCTGGAGGGGAGAACCTCCTGGATTTTCTTGAGGTGGGGCGGGACCTTCACGAGTTACGACGGGGATCTCTGTGACCCTCCCTTGTGGCCTCAGGACAGGCCAGTCTCCATGCGAGTTGCGAGGTGCCTGTTGGGATTCCTCTGCAGTCGGTGCCGGGGCCTAAGACCTCGTGTGGAGTCTATGACGGAACCTGAGGATTCCTCTCCATTGGTGACATGGATCTTGGGGTCCTTCTGGAGGCTCCACAGGGGAGTCAGTCCTCGTCTCGAGTGGCGACATGCACGTCCGCTTTCCTCACGAGCTGGAGCAGCGGTGGCAGGCTTCCCGGCGCCTTGATACAGGGATCTGTGCCATTCTTTGGAGGCTTTCCCACGAGGCTTTCCGGCAGGGCTGTCACACGTGCCACTGTGGTGTGAGTCAATCCTCGGCGTGCATGTCGAGGAAGTGCAGGGAAATCAGGTTTTCTGGAGTGGACTGAGACATTTTGTGCACTTTGGAAATGGTGGCACGACCCCTGGAGTTCCTCTCGACTTTCCTGAGGAGAGCGATCCCTCCGAGATGTGACAGCAAAGCCGGGAATCCTTTCCCGATGAAGCAGGGAAAGGAACCCTCATCTCGAGCTTGGAGGAGGAAACGGAGCTCCTCTTGATTGGGCGGGAACCTCGGTGTTCCTCTCGAGTGGAGGCGGGTTCGTCGGGGAACTTCTTGAGTTGCAGC
>NW_024074246.1:0-348 GCF_014754425.2 Oryx dammah
GTGTTACGACGGGGACCTATGGGATCCTCCCTTGTGTCCTCAGGACAGGCTAGTCTCCATGCGAGTTGGGAGGGGCACGTCGGGATTCCTCTGTAGTCGGTGCCGGGGCCTAAGACCTCGTGTGGAGTCTATAACGGAACCTGAGGATTCCTCTCCAGTGAAGACATGGATCTTGGGGTCCTTCTGGAGGCTCCAGAGGGCTGTCAGTCCTCGTCTTGAGTGGGGACATGCACGTCCGCTATCCTCACGAGCTGGAGCAGCCGTGGCAGGCTTCCCGGCGCCTTGATACAGGGATCTGTGCCATTCTTTGGAGGCTTTCCACGAGGCTTTCTGACAGGGCTGTCACAC
>NW_024074246.1:448-3297 GCF_014754425.2 Oryx dammah
TGCACGTCCGCTTTCCTCATGAGCTGGAGCAGCCGTGGCAGGCTTCCCGGCGCCTTGATACAGGGATCTGTGCCATTCTTTGGAGGCTTTCCACGAGGCTTTCTGACAGGGCTGTCACACGTGCCACTGTGGTGTGAGTCGATCCTCGGCGTGCATGTCGAGGAAGTGCAGCGAAATCAGGTTCTTCTGGAGTGGACTGAGTCTTTTTGTGCACATTGGCAATGGTGGCACGACCCCTGGAGTTCCTCTCGACTTTCCTGTGTAGAGCGTCGCCTCCGAGATGCGACAGCAAACCCGGGAATCCTTTCCCGACTAACCAGTGAAAGGAACACTCATCTAGATCTTTGAGGAGGATACGGGGCTCCTCTTGATGTGGGCGGGACCTTCGCTGTTCGTCTCGAGTGGAGGCGGGTATGTCGGGGAACATCTTGAATTTCAGCAAGGGTGTGAAGGATGCTTTCGAAGTTTCAGAGGGAAGGGGTGAATTGCCTTGAGACGCCTCAGCGGAAAAGGGCCTCATCTCGCCTGGAGGGGAGAACCTCCTGGATTTTCTCGAGTTGCGGTGGGACCTTCTCGAGTTACGACGGGGACCTCTGGGACCCTCGCTTGTGGCCTCAGGAAAGGCCAGTCTCCATGCGAGTTGCGAGGGGCTTGTCGGGATTCCTCTGCAGTCGGTGCCGGGCATAAGTGCTCATGTGGAGTCTATGACGTAACCTAAGGATTCCTCTCCAGTGCTGACATGGATCCTGGTGTCCTTCTGGAGGCTCCAAAGGGGAGTCAGTCCTCGTCAAGAGTGGGGACCTGAATGTCCGCTATCCTCACGAGCTGGAGCAACTGTGGCAGGCTTCCCGGGGCCTTGATACAGGGATCTGTGGCATTCTTTGTAGGCTTCCGCACGGGGCTTTCATACAGGGCTCTCACACGTGCCACTGTGGTGTGAGTCGATCCTTGCCGTGCATGTCGTGGAAGTGCAGGGAAATCAGGATCTTCTAGAGTGGACTGAGACTTTTTGTGCACATTGGGAATGGTGGCACGACCCCTGGAGTTCCTCTCGACTTTCTTGTGGAGAGCGCCGCATCCAAGACGCGACAGCCAAGCCGGGAATCCTTTCATGACGAAGCAGGGAAAGGAACCCTCATATCGAGCTTTGAGGAGGAAACGGGGCTCCTCTTGATGTGGGCGGGACCCTCGGTGTTCCTCTCGAGTGGAGGCTGGTATGTTGGGGAACTTCTTGAGTTGCAGCAAGGCTGTGAAGGACCCTTTCGAAGTTCAAGAGTGAAGGGGTGATTTGCCTCGAGACGCCTCAGCGGAAAAGGGCCTCATCTCGCCTGGAAGGGAGAACTTCCTGGATTTTCTCGAGTTGCGGAGGGTCCATCTCGATTTACGACGGGGACCTCAGGGACCCTCCCTTGTGTCCTCAGGACAGGCTAGTCTCCATGCGAGTTCGGAGGGGCATGTCGGGATTCCTCTGCAGTCGGTGCCGTGGCCTAAGACCTCGTGTGGAGTCTATGACGGAACCTGAGGATTCCTCTCCAGTGCTGACATGGATCTTGGTGTCCTTCTGGAAGCTCCACAGGGGAGTCAGTCCTGGTCTCGAGTGTGGACATGCACGTCTGCTTTCCTCACGAGCTGGAGCACCCGTGGCAGGCTTCCCGGCCCCTTGATACAGGGATCTGTGGCAGTCTTTGGAGGTTTTCCCACCAGGCTTTCCGACAGGGCTGTCACACGTGCCACTGTGGTGTGAGTCGATCCTCGGCGTGCATGTCGAGGAAGTGCAGGGAAATCAGGTTCTTCTGGAGTGGACTGAGACATTTTGTGCACATTGGCAATGGTAGCACGACCCCTGGAGTTCCTCTCGACTTTCCTGTGGAGAGCGCCGCCTCCGAGATGCGACAGCAAAGCCGGGAATCCTTAACCGACGAAGCAGGGAAAGGAACCCTCATCTCGAGCTTTGAGGAGGAAACGGGGCTCCACTTGATGTTGGCGTGACCCTCGGTGTTCCTCTCGAGTGGAGGCGGGTATGTCGGGGAACTTCTTGAGTTGCAGCAAGGGTGTGAAAGACCCTTTCGAAGTTCAAGAGGGAAGGGGTGATTTGCCTCGAGACGCCTCAGCGGAAAAGGGCCTCATCTCGCCTGGAGGGGAGAACCTCCTGGATTTTCTTGAGGTGGGGCGGGACCTTCACGAGTTACGACGGGGATCTCTGTGACCCTCCCTTGTGGCCTCAGGACAGGCCAGTCTCCATGCGAGTTGCGAGGTGCCTGTTGGGATTCCTCTGCAGTCGGTGCCGGGGCCTAAGACCTCGTGTGGAGTCTATGACGGAACCTGAGGATTCCTCTCCATTGGTGACATGGATCTTGGGGTCCTTCTGGAGGCTCCACAGGGGAGTCAGTCCTCGTCTCGAGTGGCGACATGCACGTCCGCTTTCCTCACGAGCTGGAGCAGCGGTGGCAGGCTTCCCGGCGCCTTGATACAGGGATCTGTGCCATTCTTTGGAGGCTTTCCCACGAGGCTTTCCGGCAGGGCTGTCACACGTGCCACTGTGGTGTGAGTCAATCCTCGGCGTGCATGTCGAGGAAGTGCAGGGAAATCAGGTTTTCTGGAGTGGACTGAGACATTTTGTGCACTTTGGAAATGGTGGCACGACCCCTGGAGTTCCTCTCGACTTTCCTGAGGAGAGCGATCCCTCCGAGATGTGACAGCAAAGCCGGGAATCCTTTCCCGATGAAGCAGGGAAAGGAACCCTCATCTCGAGCTTGGAGGAGGAAACGGAGCTCCTCTTGATTGGGCGGGAACCTCGGTGTTCCTCTCGAGTGGAGGCGGGTTCGTCGGGGAACTTCTTGAGTTGCAGC
>NW_024074248.1:0-3293 GCF_014754425.2 Oryx dammah
ATTGAACAGACATAAGATGCATCATAATGTAATTATTGGGACTTCCCAGACAGTCCAGTAGATAAGACTCTGCACTTCCAGTGTAAGGGATTGAACAGACATAAGATGCATCATAATGTAATTATTGGGACTTCCCAGACAGTCCAGTAGATAAGACTCTGCACTTCCAGTGTAAGGGCTGCAGGTTCAATCCCTCGCAGCAGAACTAAGATCCCACATGTCATGTGGTGTGGCCAAAAAATTAAGATTGGGTCTTTAAATTAAAAAATAATAATAATGTAATTATGGAACATTTAAGTTGTTTCTACTTTTTTCATTAGTATGGTTAATGATTTAGTGGAATTTATAAATCTTTCCATTGATAGTTATTTCCTTAAAGTATTAATATATTCCAAGAATTAGAAATACTGACCTAAATGTTTACTTCTTTCATTTAAATTATCTTTTTAATTGGAGGCTAATTACTCTACAATATCATAGTGATTTTTGCCATACATTGACATGTCCAGGCTCCCGGCTGGGGTCCTCTTGGCCACAGAGCAGGGGACAGACACAGGCAGTAGACCAGGTCTTTGCACACCCTAAAACTGATTGGGAGCCAGAATCAACAGAAACTGGGAGGGTGGGAAGGTGCCCCACACTCAGGAAACAGCCACTGCTGGAGCCTCTCCCCCTCCAGTGGGGGTGGGGGTGGGGGTGGGGGAAGGCTGCTGGCCTTGGATTTGGAGGGCAGAGAGGACTCTCTGGCTAGGGGGTGGGGCTCAGGGGCCAGATTGAAGTACAACCCCTGATGCAGTCTCCTCCCATGGCACCAGTGGTCCCTAGCAGATGAACCCCACGCCCAGGCAGTGCTGCCCCAGCCCTGTGGTCTCCCCCAGCTGTACCTTGCCTGTTGACTTGACCCCCCCTTCCAGAGAGAAGTAGACCAGCAGGCTATCAGATACAGGGTCACCTCCCAGTTGAGGTCCCCCAGTACCTCCACCCCTCCATTACAGCCTCAAGACACTGTTCCTGGGGAGGGAAAGGCCATGAGAGTTGTGCCAGCAGAGAGCAAGAGACTGTGGGTGTCCAGGGCAACATGGCCCTTCCCTCTGCCCTTGAGTCTAGCTGGTTCATCCAGTGCTTCTGAGGGGCCCAGGGCACGCCCACAGCCTGGAGTCCCTGCAGTCTGTGCCCAGACCCCAGGCGGCCGTGCCCCATGCCTTCCGCAGTGGGCCCAACAGTAGTCCCTGCTTCCCTCCCCAGGTGGGCAGGAACAGCCCACTCCACATCCCTGGTCTCGCATCCCCATGTGCATGCACCTGCACAGACAAGGACACAGACTTGCGCTATGTGTGGAAGACGAATGGAACAGACCTGGCCTGGCCCTGGTGCTCGACTCCCTTCTAGAAGTTGAAGTCATTAGGAGGGTCACGTGAACATAGCAGCAGAGTTGTAAGGGGAAGGGGCTCATTTGATGTTTCCATGTTTGGCGGGAAACACTGACGTGCTCATAAACACCTAAGAGGGACATCCCAGGGACCAGCGTCAGGGCCTGACTGCACAGGCGTTTTCGGCGCCCATAGTGACGTCACCCGCCCAGGGGCGTGGTTTCCTTTGGGTGCCTCAGATTCTCAGATGCTCCAGGTGGCCGTGGTGGGCTGACCTGCAGCCTGAGTGGTCATGGAGGCTGCAGACCCAGGTGCTGGCACAGGTGGTGTGGCGGGAGATGCTGAAGGCCAGGGAGGTCTGGATGGAGCTGGTGACCCAAATGGCCCTGAAGGGCACGAGGGCCTTGGAGGCGCGGGAGAGGCGGGTGCGGCCGTGGCTGGAACCCCAGAGCTAGTGCAGGCACCTCACGCTCCGGGACCTGGCGGAGACGCCATGCCAGGGCCAGGTGGCCACGCCGCTCCAGAACCAGGTGGACATGAGGCACCAGGGCCTGGTGTCCATGGTGCCCTGGGGCCAGGAGGACACGTCAGGCTGTGGCCTCTTGGACATGCTGCATCAGGACTTGGTGGGTATGTGCCGCCCGTGGCCAGAGGACCAAGAAGCCAACTTCTCAATTTGTATCCTATTTGAAGAGAGGCCAGGGCCCCTTCCCCTTACACCTCTGCTGCTATGTTCACATGTGACCCTCCTGCTGACTTCAACTTCTAGAAGGGAGTCGAGCACCAGGGCCAGGCCAGGTCTGTTCCATTCGTCTTCCACACATAGCGCAAGTCTGTGTCCTTGTCTGTGCAGGTGCATGCATATGGGGATGCGAGACCAGGGATGTGGAGTGGGCTGTTCCTGCCCACCTGGGGAGGGAAGCAGGGACTACTGTTGGGCCCACTGCGGAAGGCATGGGGCACGGCCGCCTGGGGTCTGGGCACAGACTGCAGGGAGGAACAGACCTCCTGTAGACAGTGGAATGCAGAGAAGGCAGTCAACCTGGGGATAGGAAGGGCTGTGGGGAGGGAGACCAAGAAGATGGCTAGAGGGTCTGGCCTCAGGGGGATGGGTCAGGGGTGGCAGGGAGAGATGGAGGGGGGAGATGGCCTGAGGGACTGGAAGGGCAGGGAACAGACTTGGGGTGGGGATGGAGACAAGTGAGAACGGCCAGAAGGAAACAGGCCTCCAAATGAAGAGTAGGCCTGAGGCACAGGCAAGGCTGGTGTGAGATGGTCCCTTAACCTCGCCACCACCAGCTCCAATGTAGTGCTCTTCCCGTCACCCATGCAGGCAGAGATGGCCCACCAGTCCCTGAGCCCACACGTCCAACCCTACCACAGGGCAGTAGGGAAGGAGCTCACAGTGAACAGCAGCATCCTAGCAATGTTAGTTTGCAAAGGGGCCTGGGCAGGTAGCAGGTATCTGGAGTCATTCTAATAGTGAATTGGAGACCCCCCCCAAAGGTGAAGTCTAAGGATGTAGACATGTGCAGTGAGCCTGACACCAGCTGAGGGAGCAGAATTAGGGGAACAGTTCCCACATTTAAATTTATTTTCTTTTTCCCTCCCTTTTAGCAGGCAGACTGCTGAAGATGGTGGCCAGCTCCGAATTTCCATCATGTTCTGTCTCAAGCAGCTTTTCCTGTTGGTTGGGATCAACCAACCAATTACAGGGTACTTTGTGCCCCTAGTTATCCCTAAGCCTAGGCCAAGAAAGAGCACCTAATATTACCCTAGGCAGTGCATCCTTCCCCAGGGCATTGATTCCTACACTGGTTGCTGATTTATTATGAGGGCCTAATTGTTTGCTTATACTAGCCTTTGGGCACTCTTGGCCCTGTTGTTTTCCACTGGCTGGAGGAGGAGGGTGTTTCAATATTT
>NW_024074249.1:0-2059 GCF_014754425.2 Oryx dammah
TGTCTATGTCTCTAAGCCTGTGTGTGGGTTTCACCGTGTGTGTCTCCAAATGTTTGTGCCTCTCTCTCAGTGTGTATGTCTGTCTGAGTGTGTGTGTCCCTCAGTGCCTGTTTCTCTTTCTCTGTGTGGATATCTGTCTCTTTGGGTGTCTCTCCCAATGTGTATGTCTCTTTCAGTGTGAGTGTTTCTGGTTCTTAGCGTGTGTGTGTCAATTCTGTGTGTGTGTGTGTGTGTCTCAGTGTGTGTGTCTCTATGTGTCTCTGTGTTGCCTCAACATGTATGTATCCCTCAGTCACTGTTTTAGTCTCTGTTTATGTGTGTGTCTCTGTGTTTCACTCTCTCTCTGTGTGGATGGCTCTTTCTCACTCAGTGTGTCCATGTATCTCTCACGGTATGTGTGCCTCTAAGTATGTGTGTGTCTCTGTCAACGTGTATGTCACTCTCAATTTGTGTGTCTCCATGTGTGTGTCTCACAATGTGTGACTGTCTGAGTGTTTGTGTCTCTATTTCAGGTTGTGTGTCTCTCTTTCAGGTTGTGTGTCTCTCTCAGTGTGTTTGACACGTTCAGTGTCAGGGTTTCTGGTTCTTAGTGTGGGTGTGTCTCTCTCTCAGTGTGTATGTCTCTCAGTGTGTGTATGTCTCCTTGTGAATGTGTGTGTCTCTCTCTTGTGTGTGTCTCTCAGCGTGTTTGTGTCTCTCTCTCAAGGTGTGTGACTCTCAGTGTGTTGCGGCTCTCTCAGTGTGTGTGACTCTCAGTGTGTTTGTGTCTCTCTCTTAGTGTGTGTGACTCTCTCAGTCTGTGCCTTGCTCTCTGAGTGTTTGTGTCACTGAGGGTCCCTGTGGGTGTGTCTCACTCAGGATTTTGTGTCTGTTTCGCAGTGTGCATCAGTGTCTCTCTGTGTGTGTCTCTCTGCATGTGTATGTGCTAGAGTATATCTCGCAGTGTTTGTGTCTCTATGTGTCTCTGTGTTGCCTCTGCATGTTTGTGTATCTCAGTCAGTGTTTCAGTCTCTTTTTGCGTGTGTCTCAGTGTGTGCTTCTTTCTCTCAGTGTGGATGTCAGTGTGTGTGTGTGTCTCTCTCTCTCTGTGTGTTTATGTGTCCTTGTGTGTGTCACTCAGTTTTTGTGTCCCTGTTGTGTCTCTGTTTTGGTGTCTCTCTCTCAGTTTTTAAGTCTTTCTCCGTGAGTGTTTCTCTCTCTCAGTGTGGAAGTCTCTCTATCTCTCAGTGTGTGTGTGTCTCTCTGTGTATGTATACGTCTCTACGTGTGTGTGTGTGTGTCTCAGGGTGTGAGTCTCACAAAGTCTGGGTCTCTCTCTCTCACTGTGTATATCTCTCTCAGTGTGTGTGTCTCTAGGCATGTATGTGTTTGTCTCTCCTTCTCAGTGTGTGTGGAGAACTCTCAGTGTGTGTGTGTGTCTTTAGGGTGTGTGTTTCTGTGTGTGTGTCTCTGTGTGACTCCCACAGTGTCTCTGTTCGTGTGTCTCCCATGTGTCACTCAATGTGTCTGTGTCTGTCTCACTGTGTGTCTGTCTCAATGTTGCGTGTCTGTTTTTAGTGATTGTGTGATTGGGTCACTGTGTGTGTCTCTCAGTGTGTTTGTCTCTCAGCGTGTGTGAGTCTCTCTCTCTGATTGTCTATGTCTCTGAGCCTGTGTGTGGGTTTCAACGTGTGTCTCCCAATGTTGGTGCCTCTCACTCAGTGTGTATGTATGTCTCAGTGAGTGTGTCTCTCAGTGCCTGTTTCCCCTTCTCTGTGTGGATGTCTGTCTCTTTGGGAGTGTCTCTCCCAATGTGTGTGTCTCTTTCAGTGTGAGTGTTTCTGTTTCTTAGCGTGTGTGTGTCAACCTCTGTGTGTGTGTGTCTCAATGTGCTTCTGTGTTGCCTCAACATGTATGTATCTCTCAGTCACTGTTTTAGTCTCTGTTTGTGTGTGTGTATCTGTCTGTGTTTCTCTCTCTCTCTGTGTGGATGGCTCTTTCTCACTGAGTGTGTCAGTGTATCTCTCACCGTATGTGTGTCTCTAAGTATGTGTGTGTCTCTGTCAACGTGTATGTCACT
>NW_024074249.1:2069-3293 GCF_014754425.2 Oryx dammah
CATGTGTGTGTCTCACAATGTGTGACTGTCTGAGTGTTTGTGTCTCTATTTCAGGTTGTGTGTCTCTCTCAGTGTGTGTGACACGTTCAGTGTCAGGGTTTCTTGTTCTTAGCCTGTGTGTTTCTCTCTCTCAGTGTGTATATCTCTCCGTGTGTGTATGTCTCCCTGTGAATGTGTGTGTCTCTCTCTTGTGTGTGTCTCTCAGCGTGTTTGTGTCTCTCTCTCAAGGTGTGTGACTCTCAGTGTGTTTGTGTCTGTCTCAGTGTGTGTGACTCTCAGGCTGTTTGTGTCTCTCTCTTAGTGTGTGTGACTCTCTCAGTCTGTGTGCCTTGCTCTGTGAGTGTTTGTGCCACTGAGGGTCCCTGTGGGTGTGTCTCTCTCAGGATTTTGTGTCTGTTTCGCTGTGTGCATCAGTGTCTCTCTGTGTGTGTCTCTTTGCATGTGAATGTGCTGGAGTATGTCTCACAGTGTTTGTGTCTCTATGTGTCTCTGTGTTGCCTCTCCATGTTTGTGTGTCTCAGTGAGTGTTTAAGTCTCTTTGTGTGTGTGTGTCTCAGTGTCTGTGTCTCTCTCTCAGTGTGGATGTCTCTCTCTCAGTGTGGATGTCTCTCTCAGGGTGTTTGTATGTATCTCTCTCAGTTTATGTGTATGTCTCTAAGTGTGTGAGTCACGCTCAATTTGTGTGTCTCAGTGGGTGTCTCACAGAATGTGTGTCTCTCAGTGTCTGTGTCTTTGTGTGCCTATGTGTTGCCTCTCCACGTTTGTGTCTCTCAGTCAGTGTTTCAGTCTCTTTTTGCGTGTGTCTCAGTGTGTGCTTTTTCTCTCAGTGTGGATGTCAGTGTGTGTGTGTGTCTATCTCTCTCTGTGTGTTTATGTGTCCCAGTGTGGGTCCCTCAGTTTGTGTGTCCCTGTTGTCTCTCTGTTTTGGTGTCTCTCAGTTTTTAAGTCTTTCTCCATGAGTGTTTCTCTCTCTCAGTGTGGAAGTCTCTCTATCTCTCAGTGTGTGTGTCTCTCTCTGTATGTATACATCTCTCCGTGTGTGTGTGTGTCTAACAAAGTCTGGGTGTCTCTCTCTCACTGTGTATATCTTTCTCAGTGTGTTTTTCTCTCAGCACGTGTGTGTTTGTCTCTCCCTCTCAGTGTGTGTGGAGAACTCTGTGTGTGTGTGTGTCTTTAAGGCGTGTGTATCTGTGTGTGTGTCTCTGTGTGACTGCCACAGTGTCT
>NW_024074250.1:0-3293 GCF_014754425.2 Oryx dammah
ACTTATTAGCTAGAGCCCTAAGTTGATTTTCTCCAGAGAAAGGTGGTTAGGGTTAGCCCCCTGTTAATGTCAGAGGAGTTGGGGAAAGTTGTGAAACAGTAAAACAGACAGATTCTGGTTTTGGGGTAGATGCTCGAGAAAGCCTAGGGAGCCCCTTGAGTTCTGAAGCCTTGCTTAACAGTCCTCTTCCACATGACCTTGTCATGGGGGGCATCTCCCATGGCGGCTCCCGGCAACTCGCCCATTTTTATTTTTTAGGACAGCCAGGTGTAATTCAGTCGCGAACTTCTGAGCGCTCTGTTGAAGAGTTCTGACAATACAAGGAAGACTAATTATGAGAAGCAGGATTAGAGCACCCACAGCAACATAGCTAAAGATAGTAGACAGAATGTTTTTTTCAGAAATGAGATTAGAAAAGGTGTGGAAAAAGTCATTAGCTGCTCCAGCGGCAGTAAAGTCTAATCGGGAGTGTTCCAAGGTCTCTACCTGACTGTGAAGTTTTTCCCAAATTCAAACCAATGTTGGAGCCATTCCAAACACCTGAAATATGATTTTTAACCTTTTCCCAGCTATAATCTGTCTTATTTACTTTTAGAGGTGTTACACAAATCTACCGATAGTCGGCATGACAGGACAGTGTCAACTTCGCTTTTAATGCCTGTAATTCAGTCCCAATAAATGTTACCGTTTTTTCCAGGGCATCTACCCTCATTTTTAGCTTTTTATCTATGACTTTTTGCGTTGCCAATGTTGAAGAAACATTTTTAGACATAGTATTAACTTACTGAGCAGTATGCACTTGTTGAGCCAATGACATCATTACCACAGCAACAGTAACAGTAACAACAGTAACAGTAATAGTAACAGTAACAATAATAGTAACAGTAACAAAAATAGTAACAGTACCAGTAACAGTAATAATTGAAGTAACAGAAGTAATTGCTGTTATTAAAGCTGATACTTTTAAGATAAGTAAGCCCACAAACCATCATGATTGCATTAAATTTTGTAGTTGTTGTAACACAGTAGACCATAGTTATCATGCCAATAAGTGGTTACTGTCACAGGCACCATAGGATAGGGTGGGTGTTGTAACACCACAAAGGAGCAAACATTATATTGAGGGGTCAAACAAGATGAGAGCATACATTGTTTACAAGACATTACATTAGGTCCACCTGAATAATTTATTTGTACATTAAGTTTTTTCTGAGATCTCTGCTGTCGGTCATCTTAGAGTCTGTTGGACTTTTTAGGTGGGCGGCAGAGGCAGGGGCAGAGGAGTGTCTTTCTTCTTTTGTGGCTGAAGCTATGGGGGGAACTGGATGTCTGGGGGTCTGTGACATGGCGAATCAGTCTGTCTGGGATCCAAAAAGGAGAAGTGGAATCCTGTAGAAACACACAAGCATACCCTCTCCCACAAGTTAGCAACACGTCTGGCCTTTTTTACTCTCTGGCAAGGAGGTCTTTTTACTTGACCAGGGGCCGAGTCATAGCCCCGGTGCCTTGTCATTGCAGTCTGTCTCTGTATGTCTATGTTTATATATTAATTGCAAACAAAGCATGGTAAAAGCATTATGTGGAGAGGAATATTTAAATTTACTCAGTTTTAATTTAGTTATCTGATTGACTAGCGCTGGCTTGGTAGGAATAGGGTCAATCTTTTTCAGCAATGTAAGAGACATCTGTTTCAGTATCTAACAGCCCTGACATTATTTTTATTATTATTATTTTAATTAAAAGATCTTTTAAAGGCCTTGGAGCTGTAATTTTTGCACCCAAAAGGCTAGACCACTAGATCTAAATGTTTTGGGGCTCTTAGCTTGAGAAGTCAAATTTTTTTGTCTGATAATAAGATGAAAGCAAAACCTGTGTTACTCTTTGACCTTTATTAATTTGCACAGTTTTGGTAGGTGGCAAGATCAAAACTTTAATTTTTTTAATATAATCAGAATCTATTACACCAGGCACCGCCGAAATTCCTTGAAAACAAAGCGAACTATGCCCTAGCACAAGTCTCACAATGTCCTCAGATAGGGAGCCAGCCACTCCCGTTGGAATCGGAATAACCAGCACATCAGGGGTTAATATTGTTGTCAAGTCTCCTTTTTGCTCCGCTTTTCTCCTAGCCTGGGTGAAGCCCCCCTAAGGAGATTTTTTCCGAGGAGCACACTCTACATATTGTGCACGCATCTGCTTTTAAAGTTACTTTGTTTAAAAAACTTTTTCTCAAAAAACAAAACAAAACAAAACAAAACTTTTTATCTTTTTCAGCCATAGGCAATGCTCTGGGAGGCTTTGGAGGCAAAGTGGGGAACTCCTGAGCCCTGGGGAGGTGCAAGCGGGAGGTGGCAGTGATCTCGCCTTAAGTCAGAAAGTGGTGGATAAGTTTTTAAAGGTTTGT
Source organism: Oryx dammah (assembly GCF_014754425.2). Classification (NCBI taxonomy): domain Eukaryota; kingdom Metazoa; phylum Chordata; class Mammalia; order Artiodactyla; family Bovidae; genus Oryx; species Oryx dammah. Next base: position 2,405 of record NW_024074250.1, read on the forward strand.
GTAGAGGGGGAGGGGGCTCACCAGGGCGCCCGGCCGCAGCATCCTGTAAGCCCTCTCCTTCCTCGGGAGGTAGAGCACAGTGTCCCTCCTTTTCTCTGTCAACAGCAGAAAATATGATCTGCACAGAAGGCGGAGACCCACCACCATCTACCACTATAGCCTCTCCCATAGGCTATCTAACAGCCTCATGACGGGGGTCCAGGACATTTCTAATCATATTCCACAGAGCAAAAGCATCTACAGGAAACTTTTTTGGTCCATGCAAAGTATAATAAGTTTTTAGTTGTTTTTTTTTTTTTTTTTTTACCTTCTCCCAAGTATTTAAATTAACAGTCCCCTTTTCTGGAAACCAAGGACATTGTTCTTATACAAATTTGAAAAAGGGATTGAACACTAGCCTTTTTAACTTTAATTTCTCTTTAGTTTAACAGTTGCAAAATTACTTCTATAAAGAGTTGTTGTTCTTTTAACTCATTGTTACCCGTGTCAGAGATTTTTGTAGAGAAAGAAAGATTTTTAGTCTTGTAAAGAAGGTTTGTTTCAACCTTTGTAAAGGAGGTTTGTTTCAACCTTTTAACTGGGTTTGTTTCACCCCTTCAGCTGGGTTTCTTTCACCCCTTTAACTGGGTTTCTTTCACCCCTTCGACTGGGTTTCTTTCAACCCAAAACTACCCACTCCTACTCGCCCTAGCTATCTTATGCAGGGGGGTCCGCGGCACCCTGAGTGGGGTCCTAGCCTTTCTGAGTAACTGCACAATGAGGGAGGATTACCTTACGGGTTCCTGTTCATGGCGCCACTAGCCGCAGGATCCAGGGAAACCCGAAGGAGAAACGGCGTCAGTGATTGATTGAGAGAGAGAGAGATAGACAAGAATGTTGTAGATAAGAA
>NW_024074252.1:0-3292 GCF_014754425.2 Oryx dammah
CTGGCTCAGAGTCTATATTCTATTATTTTTCTTCCAAACTCCACTACAGTGTTGTTTCCCAAGTCACTGACATTGACATTTCCCCAATAAAATGTTCTTTCCGCAATACATTTCCCCTTAACTTCTGTGAGTTTCCAGAATTATCTTCCTCTGCCAAAACCACTTTGATTACTTAGAATTTTCTGGTTACCTCTGTGAGAATAAGTCCAAGAAAGCCTCAGTATTGCTTGTGTCTTCTAGAGAAATAGTGCGTATAGAAGACTGACCCTAAAGAACCTGTCATAAGAAACGGTCCCTGGGCAAACAAGACTACCCCATTTCCAGAGGTAGGAGCCCCTCTCCTGTGATTTGGATTCTCTGGCCCTGTGGATTATAAAGAATAAATTTAACCTCTGTTCCATATCTCATACCTTTAAAAATGTGCACAACTATGGTGAAGAATATCTACTCAATATATAAATATGTATATTTATTCAAATGTGAGGGTTTTACGTGTGTTAAACTTCTTGCATTGCAGGCAGATTATTTACCATCTGAGCCACCAGGGAAGCCCAGGTAATACACAAAGTTTGGAACAAATTTTTATGTGATGTTCTTAATTCACCAAAGACTAACTTCCACTTTTATTCTGGATTTAGAAAGCAGTTATTGCTTGTCATAAATTCCCTGGTGGCTCAAACAGTAAAGAATCTGCCTGCAATGCAGCAGACGCAGGTTTGATCCCTGGGTCAGGAGCTCCCTTGGAGAAGGGAATGGCAACCCACTGCAGTATTCTTGCCTGGAAAAATCCCATGGACAGAGGAGTCTGGCAGGCTACAGTCCATGGGGTTGCAGAGTCAGACATGACCGATCAACTAACACTACTATAAAGAATTGTGGAGAGCATTGGTGTTCTTTACTTGTAAGTAATCTCAATCAGGCCTCCTATTTTAGTGCCCGGCACAAACCTTCAACCTACACATACACAGGCACTCGCAAGAGCAACACCATCTTTCTCAACTATTCAAAGATAACTGGTCCTTCTTTTTTAAACTCTTCCACAGCACACATCGTGACACCTCTAGCACTAAACCTAGGTTTCTTCTTTGTCTAATCTGTAACACAAGCTTTAATTCTTCCTTACACTTCTCACCTTCTGAAATTTTGTTGACATCACTATGTGCTGTGATCTCCTTATCTATTCTTTTTGTGTTTGCAGGTTTATACCCTTTCTGATTTCTTTACTATCTTAGAGACAAATGTGTATTATTAATCTACTGTGTTTATACAAATTTCAGACAAAACATTTTATTGCACAACATTTTGTATTGTTTAAAGCATACTTTGACATGCGTTTTATTTATAAAATTTTAAAAATAAAATTTATATTTAAACCAATCTAATAAAACATTAACTAGATTTAAACCAACAATACATAACTAATACATACTAGATTTAAACCAACAGTGCATAACAAAAATATATTAATGTTATGACTATAGCTCATTCATAAAGCCTACAAATACAGCCTTTGAAAAAAGTAGGAGAAAATTTTCATGAAGGTGGAAGAATGAAGTAAAGAAAAATATTTTACAAGCAGCAGGCATCTTAAGGTCAATAACTTTTTTTTTTTACTGCAATGTTCACCTTATTGTAATGGTCTGGAATGAAACCCACATGCCTGCACAGGGTTTGTATGGACACAGTTCAGTTCAGTTCAGTTCAGTCACTCAGTCGTGTCCAACTCTTTGCGACCCCATGAATCACAGCATGCCAGACCTCCCTGTCCATCACCATCTCCCGGAGTTCACTCAGACTCACGTCCATCACACATATTTCAGTTTTCTTGGGTACATACCTAGGAGTGAAACTGCTGGGGTATACAGTAACCTTACGCTGAATCTTCTGAGTTTTACATTCCCGCTAATAGAGCATGAGGGTTCCAATTTCCCCACATCCATGCAAATACACATCACTAATCTCTGTTTTTAGATTCTAGCCGTCTTGCCGGGTGTGGAGTGGCATCTTGTGGTTTCCATGTGCATCCTCCTGATGTCTAATGCCACAGAGGCATCCTTTCACGTGTTTGTTGGTCATTTTTATAACTTCTCTGGAGAAATACCTATTCACGCTCTGCCTATTTTTAAAATTGGGTTGTCTTTTTTATTACTGGATTTTAAGAGTTTGTTATATATTCTGGATTAAAATCTCTTATCAGATATAAGATTTGTAAAGATTTTCTCCCCTTCTGTGGGCTTTTTGCTTTCTTGATGGTGTTCTCTGAAGCAGAAAAACGCTCAGTTTTGAAGTCCAATATATCTATTTTTTTTTCTCACTTGTGCTTTCATCAGTATATCTAAGAAACTACTGACAAATTCAAGGTCACAAAGATTACACAAAGGTCACACAGGTACACCTGTGTTTTATTCTAAAACTTTTATAGTGTCAGCTGTTACATGCATTTTGATGTAATTTTTTGTATAAGGTACAAGTATTTTGTACATGTAATTTTCTGTCTAAGGTATGAGTTTAAATACATTTCTTGCAAGTGGATATCCAGTTTTCCCAGGACCATTTTTTGAAAAAAATATTCTTTTTCTATTAAATGGACTTGGAACTCTTGCAGAAAATCAACTGAGGATAATTACAAGGGTTTATTTCTGGACTCTCAGTTCATTTATTTATATGTTTATCCTCACACCAGTACCACAGTGGCCTCTAATTACTGGACATTTGTGGAAGTTTTGAAATTGAGAAGTGTGAGTCCTCCAACTTTGCTCTTTTTCAAGATCAGTTTGGCTATCCTGAGTCCCTTACATTTATATGTGAATTTTTTTTTCTTGTTTTTATTTTTTTTTTAATTTTATTTTTTTGCTTTACAATACTGTATTGGTTTTGCCATACATTGACATGAATCCACCACAGGTGTACATGAGTTCCCAACCCTGAACCCCTCTCCCACTACCCTCCCCATATCATCTCTCTGGATCATCCCAGTGCACCAGCCCCAAGCATCCTGTATCCTGTATCGAACCTAGACTAACGATTCGTTTCTTACATGATAGTGTACATGTTTCAATGCCATTCTCCCAAATCATCCCACCCTCTCCCTCTCCCACAGAGTCCAAAAGTCTGTTCTTTACATCTGTGTCTCTTTCGCTGTCTCGCATATAGGGTTATCATTACCATCTTTCTAAATTCCATATATATGTGTTAGTATACTGTATTGGTGTTTTTCTTTCTGGCTTACTTCACTCTGGATAATAGGCTCCAGTTTCATCCACCTCATTAGAACTGATTCAAATGTATTCTT